>NC_057798.1:106923308-107000569 GCF_018294505.1 Triticum aestivum | reverse complement strand
CCCCGGAGGTGCATGCGCTAACTTGGCAGGGTTATGTTGCTCATATCGTGCTTATGGTATCTTGCATTGCTATGTCATTTGCTTAGTTTAGACATGCTTTGTGTGATTGCCACCTGTTTAGTGTCTAATTACCATATATGTGAATTATGCAATGCCATCTTGTTGCAAGACATTATATATGTGGATTATGCAATGCTATCTTGTTGCAAGGCATTATATATGTGAATTATGCAATGCCATGCTGTTTAGCTAAGCGTCATATATGTGAATTATATCATGCCATCCTTTTTTTGTATTTCTCATTGCATTTGTCGACAATGTTTGCATATTCAACTGCTCTTTATGTGCATCAGCCCTTTGAATTGATGATGGAGAAATCTGGATGAAAACAAGGTCTTTAGAGCATACAATGCTACCTGCTGAAGCAGATATCTTGTTGGTTATAGATAGCTCTTCAGAGGAGGATTCAGAGGTAGATGACCAGTCCTATTATCCCCCTGAGGTTTATGCTCAAACTTGGCAGGGTTATATTACTCATATCATGCATATGTTGTATTGCAATGCTTAGTTTTTTCATCATATGCACAATATTGAATGCCATCTCCTTAGCTGACACATCATATATGCGATTGCCCTCTACTCACTTCCTTAGTATATAAATCATATGTTTGAATTATATGATGCCATGATGTTTACATAGACGGCGTGTATCTGAATTATGGCATGCCAACCCATTTTCTAAAGACATAATATAGTTATATCATCTCATCTATTTACATAGTCATCATATTTTGAATTATGTCATTCTATCCGTGAATTATATCATGCCATCATGTTTCCATCGACGACATGTTTATGATTTATGGCATGCCAACCACTTTAATAGACATATCGTATAGTTATATCATGTCATCCTGTTTACATAGTCATCATATTTTGACGTATGTCATTCTATCCTGTTTAGTTAGCCATCATACATGTGAAATTGTGTCATGCTATCCAGTTTTATTAGTCATCATATATGTGAAATTATGTCCTGCTATTCTATTTGGTTAGACAACATAAATGTGAATTATTTCATGCTCTGTTTTCTTCCCTACTATCCATTGCACCTGTCTATCTTACAATGTCTATACATTGAATTACTTTTCTTGTTTATCAGCCATTTCAATTGGAGGGGGTGATGGCAGTATCTGTGGGAGTAAAAACACGGTCTTCAGAAAAGATCGTGCTACCTGTCGATGCAGATAGAACCACGGTTGTACTTGCCCAAGAACCAGCCCCACCACACATAACCTAGACTCACGCAGATTGTACCCGTACCCAATTGGACACAGAACCAGCTACACCCCTTCTAACCCCAACCCCAGCAGATAGTAACCCAGTTCCAGTTGACACATCACTGTCTCCACCATAGAGCACCTAGACACGAGCAGTTAGTAAGGCAGCTGCAGTACCCAAAGCACGAGGACCACCACTCCGAACCCCAAGTCAACGCTTAAAGCAAAAGAAGAATTGTTCTTAAGTCAGGTTCCGTAGCTATGGTCCATACTCCTTTGTTGTTGCATCACTGTATTTACTCATACCAACTTCTTTCGAATTTCAAGGATGCAATTGAAACTCCAATGGCGCAATATGTATGTTTTAAACCCGTTTCTTTAACTGGATTGCTGTTCTAACTTCTTGCTCTATGTTGATTTCAGTTTAAGTTGTATAAACAGTTATGTTCTCATGTGATGCACATTACAAGTGTTGCTAATGTTGTGTAGTTTCTCACACTTATATTCTGTCTATGCTGCTGTGTCTTAAAAATATATGAGTTGAACTGTGTCTCTATCTTGATTAGGAAACATAAACTAGAATGATATGGACAATACAGTGACCATAGTACATAGATATATGTTTGTTTCATGCTATTATCCTGTCCACCTTACTACTGAACCGGTTTACCAAAATGAGTTTCGTATACTACATGCTAAACCTGTGATGTGTCTGCTTGTTTCTCTTGTAGTATGCAAACAAAATATTGAAGAGCACCCCACTATGCAATGGTAGAGAAAGTAATGCAGATAAGGTTCAAGATAGTGAGACAACCTTGTTGGTCTCCAAGAAAGGTGATAAAAATGATCTTGTAGATAGTGAGTAAATCCCACAGTCCTGCGTTTATGTAGTGTTCGAGTTACTAGCCAGTACCGCTGGCACAAGCTCTTCGAACTCGCTGCCTGGATCACTTCGGCTTCTTGACTCTCAACTTCAAGTTGAAAGACATCAATCGGATGTTATGCGATAGGAAGCCGAAGGACTGAGGAAGTCCCTGCAGAATTCATATGCATACTTTCTTGTGCAACAGCAAGTGCTGGAGGATGTAAGTGCCAAACAAGAGAAAGTTAATAACCTTGTTAAGCATCTTGCCAGCATTATGGGTACCTAGGATATTGTTTCTTGAGCTCTTCTGAAGTGGTTTCAGTTCTGGACTTGTTTTGCTACAATGTTTATTTGCACTGGTCGCCAACTTTGACAACTAGTGTATATGATATGCTGCTTTGTTCCCTACATTTGCACTGGTGGCAAACTTTGATGCCCAGTGGATGTAATATGTGTAATAGCCGTGATAGCCTAGCATAAGTTGCTTGCTTATTTATTTCCTTATTATCTTGTTTTGTTTGCTTGTAGTCAGTGCAATTCTTTTTCCGCGGTTTGCTAGTGGCCGCAATAACCTATTTCTTAAAACTAGGCCACAATAACCATGGGCTACATATTTACTGTAGTTACCATGGGCCTCCTATGGGCCGTAGAAAGAATGGGCCTTCTAAGGGCCATAGAAACAATGGGCCTTCTACGGGGCATAGAAACAATTGGCCTTCTACGCGTCGTTAGACACAATGGGCCTTCTACGGGCTGTATGATCGATTGGCCAAACATGGCCCAATAATAGACCGCATTATGGTCGTAAACAGGCTACAGTTGGAACCGTCCGCTCATGGGCCAACCATAACAGGCCGTCGTTAATCGGCCATATTTGATGATGCTATGAAAACGGCCCAACGTATTAACGGGCCCCAAACGGGCCGACTGTAACCACAGGCTGAATTTGGCCCACAAGCAGAAAATGAAGTAACGGGCCATAAGTAAACGAATGCTGGAAATGAGCCCAAGAATAAATGGGCCCTGAGAAGGCCGAAAGATAACATGGGCTGGAAACGGCCCAATGGAATAATGGGCCGTTAATGGATATAAAGTGATACACTGTTCATTATGGGCCAGTTTCACCACGGGCCGTTATGGGTATAAAGTGATACATTGTTCATTACGGTCCAGTTTCACCACGTGTCGTTAATGGGCCAAGAGTTACAAAGGGACTCATATGGGTCGAAAGACATCATGGGCCATACATGGGCTGGAAGTTAAAATGGGCTGGAACCATATTGGACGGCCCAGATGACGGTACTGGGCCTAATTTGGATGGGTCGTAACGGGCCCTGGGTTAGCGGGCTGTAAATGGGCTATATGCGAACAGACCATTAACAGGATTTCCATGGGCCGGCCCGCCACCTTTTGACCAAGTCAAATGGGCCGGCCTTTTCACAGGAATGGGCCTCAGTTGGGTCGTGCCACGTGTCGATGTATCATAGGCGCCTTTGATCCAATGAGTGGATGACATCTGTCCCAGCGGTGAGCTGGCACGTGTTTCCTCCAGCCAATGATGATTTTACACGTGGAAAATCCCCATTAGTCGGGGCTGTTAACAGGTTATCGGATCCAAAACCGGACCCGATAGCTTAACGGCGAGCCGTTATGGTGGATACCACGTGTCGGTCACCCTTGATGAAAGCACTTCTATGACACGCGGTTTATCGTCATGGAAGTGGACACTTCCGTGATGATAATTTTGGTAATGTCATGAAACACTTCTACGACAGCACAGGTATGACTATCTTGATTCTGTCATAAAATCGTCATGGATGTACATGCATGACAGAAAACGCGACCTACTGTGACAAACATGTATCATCACGGAAGTGTGTTTTTTTGTAGTGAGTGATTCACTTATATCTTTTTAGAGCACGACGATGGTTTTATTTTATAGAAATTATTGATCTCTCATGCTTCACTTATATTATTTTGAGAGTCCTTTAGAACAACATGGTAATTTTCTTTGGTTATAAAATTAGTCCTAATATGATGGGCATCCAAGATGGGTATAATAAAAACTTTCATATAGAGCGCATTGAATACTATGAGAAGTTTGATTCTTTATGATTGTTTTGAGATATGAAGATGGTGATATTAGAGTCATGATAGTGGAGTAATTGTGAATTTGAGAGATACTTGTGTTAAAGTTTGTGATTCCCGTAGCATGCACGTATGGTGAACCGTTATGTGATGAAGTTGGAGGATGATTTATTTATTGATTTCCTTCCTTATGAGTGGAGGTCAGGATCGCGTGATGGTTAACTCCTACCAACCCTTCCCCTAGGAGCATGCGTGTAGTACTTTGTTTTGATGACTAATAGATTTTTTCAATAAGTATGTGAGTTCGTCTAATGTTGAGTCCATGGATTATACACACTCTCACCCTTCCACCATTGCTAGCTTCTCTAGTACCGCGCAAATTTCGCCGGTGTCATACACCCACCATATACCTTCCTCAAAACAGCCACCATACCTACCTATTATGGCATTTCCATAGCCAGTCCGAGATATATTGCCATGCAACTTTCCACTGTTCCATTTATTATGACATGCTCCATCATTTTCATATTGCCTTGCATGATCATGTAGTTGACATCGTATTTGTGGCAAAGCCACCATTCATAAAAAATTTCATACATGTCACTCTTGACTCATGGCACATCCCGGTACTCCACCGGAGGCATTCACATAGAGTCATATTTTGTTCTAAGTATCGAGTTGTAATTCTTGAGTTGTAAGTAAATAAAAGTGTGATGATCTTCATTACTAGAGCATTGTCCCAGTGAGGAAAGGATGATGGAGACTATGATTCCCCCACAAGTCGGGATGAGACTCCAGACTAAATAAAAAAGGCCATAAAAGAGAGAGAGAGAGAGAGAGAGAGAGAGAGAGAGAGAGGCCCAAATAAGAAAAAGAGAGAGAAAAAGAGAGAAGGGGCAATGCTACTATCCTTTTTCCACACTTGTGCTTCAAAGTAGCACCATGATCTTCATGATAGAGAGTCTCCTATGTTGACACTTTCATATACTAGTGGGAATTTTTCATTATAGAACTTGGCTTGTATATTCCAATTATGGGCTTCCTCAAATTGCCCTAGGTCTTCGTGAGCAAGCGAGTTGGATGCACACCCACTTAGTTTTCTTTTGAGGTTTCATACACTTATAGCTCTAGTGCATCTGTTGCACGGAAATCCCTACTCACTCACATTGATATCTATTGATGGGCATCTCCATAGCCCGTTGATACGCCTAGTTGATGTGAGATTATCTTCTCTTTTTTTGTCTTCTCCACAACCACCATTCTATTCCACCTATAGTGATATGTCCATGGCTCACGCTCATGTATTGCGTGAAGATTGAAAAAGCTTGAAAATACTCAAGTTTGAAACAATTGCTTGGCTGAAACCAGGGTTGTGCATGATTAAATACTTTGTGTGATGAATATAGAGCATAGCCAGACTATATGATTTTGTAGGGATAACTTTCTTTGGTCATGTTATTTTGAGAAGACATGATTGCTTTGTTAGTATGCTTGAAGTATTATTGTTTTTATGTCAATATTAAACTTTTGTCTTGAATCTTTTGGATCTAAAAATTCATGCCACAATAAAGAAAATTACATTGATTAATATCTTAGGTAGCATTCCACATCAAAAATAATGTTTTCATCATTTACCTACTCGAGGACGAGCAGGAATTAAGCTTGGGGATGCTTGATGCCTCCCCAACGTATCTATAATTTTTTATTGTTCCATGCTACTATATTATCTGTTTTGGATGTTTAACGGGCTTTAATATGATATTTTATATTATTTTTGGGACTAACCTATTAACCAGAGGCCCAGTGCCAGTTTCTGTTTTTTTGCCTATTTTACAGTTTTGCAGAAAAGGAATACCAAACGGAGTCCAAACGGAATGAAACCTTTGCGATGATCTTTCTTGGACCGAAAGCAAACCAGAAGACTTGGAGTTGAAGTTAGAGATGCAACAAGGCCTCCATGAGGCAGGAGGGCACGCCCAGGGGGTAGGCACGCCCCCCACCCTCGTGGACCCCTCGTAGCTCCACCGACCTACTTCTTTCGCCTATAGATACTCTTATACCCTAAAAACATCAGGGGGAGCCACAAAACCACTTTTCCACTGCCACAACCTTCTGTACCCGTGAGATCCCATCTTGGGGCCATTTTCCAGCGATCTGCCAGAGGGGGAATCGATCATGGAGGGCTTCTACATCAACACCATTGCTTCTCCGATGAAGCATGAGTAGTTTACCACAGACCTTCGGGTCCATAGTTATAAGTTAGATGGCTTCTTCTCTCTCTTTGATTCTTGATACAAAGTTCTCCTCAATGTTCTTGGAGATCTATTCGATGTAATACTCTTTTGCGGTGTGTTTGCCGAGATCCGATGAATTGTGGATTTATGAACAAGATTATCTATGAATATTATTTGGTTCTTCTCTGAATTCTTATATGCATGATTTTATATCTTTGCAAGTCTCTTCGAATTATCGGTTTAGTTTGGCCTACTAGATTGGTTTTCTTGCAATGGGAGAAGTGCTTAGCTTTGGGTCCTTGCGATTTCGTTTCCCAGCGACAGTAGGGGCAGCAAGGCACGTATTGTATTGTTGCCATCGAAGATAAAAAGATGGATTTTATATCATATTGTTCGAGTTTATCCCTCTACACCATGTCATCTTGCTTAATGTGTTACTCCGTTCTTATGAACCTAATACTCTAGATGCATGCTGGATAGTGGTCGATGTGTGGAGTAATAGTAGTATATGCAGAATCATTTTGGTCTACTTGACACGGACGTGATGCCTAGGTTCATGATCATTGCCTTAGATGTCATCATAATTATGCACTTTTCTATCAATTGCTCAACAATAATTTGTTCACCCACCATAGTACATGCTATCTTGAGAGAAGCCACTAGTGAAACCTATGGCCCCCAGGTCTCTTTTCCATTATATTGTATCTCTTTTCCATATTGTTGAATCTCGTTTACTATTTTGCAATCTTTACTTTCCATTCTATACAACAAAAATACCAAAAATATTTACTTTATTATCTCTACGAGTTTTCACTTTTGCTAGTGACCGTGAAGGGATTGACAACCCCTTTATCGCGTTGGTTGCAAGTTCTTGATTGTTTGTGAAGGTATTCGGTGACTTGTGCGTCATCTCCTGCTGGACTGATACCTTGGTTCTCAAAACTGAGGGAAATACTTACGCTACTTTGTTGCAGCACCCTTTCCTTTTCAAGGGAAAACCAACGCAAGCTCAAGAGGTAACATGCCTCTACTTGACTAGCTCGTTAATCAAAGATGGTTATGTTTCCTAACCATAGACATGTGTTGTCATTTCATGAATGGGATCACATCATTAGGAGAATGATGTGATGGACATGACCCATTTGTTAGCTTAGCATTATGATCGTTACAGTTTCATTGCTACTGCTTTCTTCATGACTTATACATGTTCCTCAGACTATGAGATTATGCAACTCCCGAATACCGGAGGAACACTTTGTGTGCTACCAAATGTCACAACGTAAAAGGCTGATTATAAAGGTACTCTATAGGTGTCTCCGAAGGTGTTTGTTGGGTTGGAATAGATCGAGATTAGGATTTGTCACTCCGTGTTTCGAAGAGGTATCTCTGGGCCCTCTCGGTAATACTCATCACTATAAGCCTTGCAAGCATTGTAACTAGTGAGTTAGTTACGGGATGAAGTATTACAAAATGAGTAAAGAGACTTGCCGGTAAAGAGATTGAACTAGGTATGATGATACTGATGATCGAATCTCGGGCAAGTAACATACTGATGACAAAGGGAACAACGTATGTTATTATGCGGTTTGACCGATAAAGATCTTCATAGAATATGTAGGAGCCAATATGAGCATCCAGGTTCTGCTATTAATTTTTGACTGGAGATGTGTCTCGGTCATGTCTACATAGTTCTCGAACCCGTAGGGTCCACACGCTTAATGTTCGATGATGATATGTATTATGAGTTATGTGTTTTTTATGACCGAAGTTTGTTCGGAGTCTCGGATGAGATCACGGACGTGATGAGGAGTCTCGAAATGGTCGAGACATAAAGATTGATATATTGGACGGCTATATTTGGACATTGGAAGTGTTTCAGAAAAGTTTCGGTAAAATCGGAGTGTCGAAGGGTTACCGGAACCCCCTGGGGGAACTAATGGGCCACATGGGCCTTGGTGGAGAGAGAGAGGGGCAGCCAGGGCAGGCGGCGTGCCCCCTCCCCTTTGGGTCCGAATTGGACTAGGGAAGGGGAGGGCAGCGCCCCCCTTTCCTTCTCCCTCTCCCTCTCCTTCCTTCCCCCTCCCCCCCTCTTGGTGGAATCCTACTAGGACTAGTAGTCCTAGTAGGACTCCCCTTGTGGGGCACGCCCTAGGAGGGCCGGCCGGCCTCCCCTTGCTCCTTTATATACAGGGGCAGGGGGCATCCTAGAACACACAAGTTTCTCTCCCGACCGTGTGCGGTGCCCCCATCCATAGTTACACACATCGATCATACCATCGTAGTGCTTAGGCAAAGCTCTGCGCCGGTAGCATCATCATCACTGTCGCCATGCCGTCGTGCTGACGGAACTCACCCTCATCCTCAACTGGATCAAGAGCAGGAGGGGCGTCATTGAGATGAACGTGTGCTGAACGTGGAGGTGTCGTATGTTCGATACTTGATCGGTTGGATCACGAAGAAGTTCGACTACATCAACCACGTTATTGAAACGCTTCCGCTTTCGGCCTACGCGGGTACATGGACGCATTCTCCCCTCTCGTTGCTATGCATTTCCTAGATAGATCTTGCGTGATCGTAGGATTTTTTTTTAAATTATCGCGTTCCCCAACAAAATGTACCACAGCAAGAGATCTTCATGCACATGAGTGTGATGCATATACTTACCTTGTGGTCTTGAGCTAGATTTGAAGAAGATGTACCTGGGTAAACAAGGTTAGATAACACAAGAACATCTACTAGACAGATCAAGAACTAAATAACACAAGAATACCAAGACTGGGATGACATGTAGAGTGTGAGTACTAGGTACTCTATTTGGATATTGACATGTCCCCAAGAGTAAAGATATGCAATGAACTTCCAAATATTTTTTTCCCTTAGGTGTCTTTCTCCCCCTGAATCTGACATGGGATAATGGGAGTAGATAGGGTAAAAGAAAATCAGAGCAAACAAGAAAATAACCAGAGCAAGGTAAAGTCATAACATACTATCATGTCTTTCCCTTCTTGAAGACACGAGACAACTTTCCTCTTAATAATAAGAGCATCAGGAGAAGCTTTTATGAGTGCATTCTCTCTTATGTGATAAGCTTTGATGTCCTCTCTCTCCCCCTTTGACATCAATTTCAAAGAAGGGACTTCTGGAGCATGAGTCAAGTAGGTTTGGTCCTGGAGTCACATTACAAAGCCATGAGTAATAGTGATGCTGGTAGAGGACAAGTTACAAAGAGTGGAGCTGGGACAAATATTCAGAATGCAAGTGACACAGATTTTGTCTCAGGACTGAAATCGGTAGCACCGAGTGGTTGCAATCGGTTGCATCGAGTTGACTCGGTTCAGCCGAAGAAATCAATCCGGTGAGACTGAGTTCAACCCAGAGAGTAAATTCTTTTCACCTCGGCTCACTAGGCAAATAACGTCTCACAAGAATATGTAGGGAATTAACTGAAGGATTTGCAATGAATTAGATGCAGGGAAATGCAGAAAATAACAGAGAAAAGAAAATACATCTAGATGAAGTTTTTCTTGAAAGGATAACTAGTATGCATGAGACAAATGCAAGAGCACAAAGAAACAACATAGAACTTCATCTAGAATTGGTCGGCGACAAAGTCACCTATGTTAGAGTATATTGACTTAGGAGTCAAGTGAAGACACTTGATGATAGGTCATACTCATCGTTTAAGCTCAAAATGGGGTTGCCATTTTTCGTTTAAGCATTTTGATGTATTCTCATCTTGCTGAGTTGCTTTGACCCATGTCTTGGGGTTAAGCTTCTCTAAGATGGAATGACATACCTTGGGTGGTGGTGATGATCTTGATCATGTAGTCGAACTTGTGTAGGGTGCTCAAGTTTATGTAGTTCATCAAGAAATGGGAGCACCACTTGTAGTTGAGGTTCATCTTCCTACATGGGTTAGTATTGCAAGGAAGAGCACTTGTGTATCCAAAGTGACAACCATGAAATTTGATATCAATTGAAAATTGACATAGGAAGTTGTCAAAGGATATATTGAATGGTTTCATGCTTCCTTGTCTTCATCCACCATTTTGTAGACACTTGGAGATGTAGAGATTGCTTAAAATGCAATTGATTTGCAGTCTCACGGAGTTGAGCTTATCCAAGTACCTACAAGGGTTAGATAGCATGCAAGAGTACAAGAGTATCCAAGACATATGATCATCATCATAAGAGAATGGTCAAGGATTAGTCATAGTAAGGCTTATGCCTTGCATGCATCCACATGGAGTTTCTACTCCAAATTTGAAGCATCAATGATGTTCAATTCACCTCTCAACCTACAAAACACTTTCTCATCAAGTGGCTTAGTGAATATATCCGACAATTGCTTATCGGTACAAACATGCTTAAGTTTGATATCTCCCTTAGCAACATGATCTTGAATGAAATGATGACGAACTTCAATATGCTTAGTTCGAGAATGTTGCATGTTATTATGAGCAATCTTAATAGCACTCTCATTGTCGCAGAGCAATGGAACATGTTTTACATATATCCCATAATCTTTAAGATTTTGGGTCATCCAAAGTAATTGAGCACAACATGAACCAGCGGCAATGTATTCCGCTTCGGTGGTGGATAAGGATACCGAGTTTTGTTTCTTGGAGGACCAAGACACAAGAGATCTACCAATAAATTGACAAGTACCCGAAGTGGACTTTCTATCAACCTTGTCACCGGCATAGTCCGAGTCGGAGTAGCCAACAATATCAAAATAAGACCTCTTAGGATACCAAATGCCAAAATTTGGTGTATGTATTAAATATCTCACTATCCTTTTCACAACCTTAAGATGACATTCTTTGGGGGCTGCTTGATATCGTGCACACATGCACACAGTTATCATGATATCGGGACGGGAGGCACATAGATATAACAATGAACCAATCATAGAGCGCTAAACCTTTTGGTCAACCGGTTCGCCATCCTTTGTCAAGTCAAGATGTCCACCAGTAGGCATGGGGGTATTCATACCTTTGCATTCTTGCATGTTGAACTTCTTGAATAAGTCCTTGGTATACTTTGTTTGAGAGATAAAGGTTCCCTCCTTAGTTTGCTTGATTTGCAAACCAAGAAAGAACTTGAGTTCACTCATCATATACATCTCAAACTTCTCCGACATAAGCTTCCCAAACTTCTCACTAAAATGAGGGTTAGTTGATCCAAATATGATATCATCAACATAAATTTGGCACACAAATAATTCTCCATTAACCCTTTTTGTAAACAGTGTAGAATCAATTTTACCAATTTCAAAACCCTTTATCAAGAAGAAACTTAGTCAAGCATTTATACCAAGCTCTAGGAGCTTGCTTAAGACCATAAAGAGCTTTGTGAAGTTTGTAAACATGGTTGGGTTTCTTAGGATTAACAAAGCCGGGAGGTTGTTTAACATAAACTTCCTCCTCAATTTCACCATTGAGAAAAGCACTTTTGATGTCCATTTGATATAAGGTAATGTCATGATGATTGGCATATAAGGTAAAGCACTTTTGACACTTGGGAGGTGCAGAAGGAGGTCGTCGAGGTTCATCTTGTTGTACATCCTCGTTCTCATCGTCTTGACGTGTCCCACTTGTGGATGCCTCCAAGTCAACTCGTGGTTCACCTTGGCGTGAGGTTGAGGCTTCCACTTGGACAGGCGAGGTACTCTCCTTCACCTCCGTTGGGTGAATCTTGCCGATAGACAAGTCTTGGATTGCTTCCGAAGGATCTTTGTCACCTACATCAATTGGCAATTGCTCTACTTGCGAGCCGTTAGATTCGTCAAACTTCACATCTACCGTATCTTCAACCTTTCGGGTGAAATTGTTGCAGACACGGTAAGTGTGAGAGTTTGAGCCATAACCGAGTAGGAAACCTTCATGAGACTTAGGAGCAAATTTCGAACGATGATGCTTGTCAAGAATGTAACACTTTGAGCCGAATACCCGGAAGTATCCAACTTGGGGTTTGTTACAGGTGAGGAGCTTGTATGCCGTCTTGGTGAGTAGCTTGTGAAGATATAGATGATTCGTTGCATGACAAGTTTTCTCAACTGCTTCTGCCCAAAAAGTGCTTTGCCGTCTTGTACTCATCAAGCATCGTTCCCGCCATTTCGATGAGAGTCCAGTTCTTCCTCTCAACAACTCTATTTTGTTGAGGTGTGTACGTAGCTGAGAACTCATGTCAGATCCCTTCTTCGTCAAGAAAGGTGTCCACATTGGCGTTCTTGAACTCCGTTCCGTTGTCTCTTCGAACCTTCTTAATCTTCACTTCAAATTGATTTTAGTCCTTCTACCAAAGTTTTTGAAGATCTTTTGAACTTGTGATTTATCATCAAGAAAGAACACCCACGTAAATCTTGAAAAATCATCAACGATGACTAGTCAAAATGAGTTACCACCGAGACTTTTGTAAGCGTTGGGACCGAAAAGATCCATGTGAAGTAGCTCGAGCGGTCTTCTTGTGGTCATGTTGTTCTTCACGCGGTGGCTTCCTCCAACCTGTTTTCCTGCTTGGCAAGCGCTGCAAAATCTATCCTTATCAAATATGACATCTTTAACACCAAGGATATGATCACCTTTAATAATCTTGTCAAGGTTTCGCATGCCCACATGACCTAACCGTCTATGCCACAACCAGCCTTTGGAAGATTTAGCAATTAAGCAAGTTCTAGGTTGAGCCTTTTGAGTGAAATCAACAATGTATAGATCACCTCTACGTATGCCGGTATAGGCCATTTTATGATTATCTCTTCAAAACACTTGGAAGTCTACTTCAGTAAATAGGACAATGAAGCCAAAGTCAGCTAGTCTAGATACAAAAAGTAGATTATAGCCAAGAGATTCAACGAGCATAACATTTTGTATGGAGTTGTCATGTGAGATGGCCACCTTACTGAGGCCAACCACCTTACCCTTTGAGTTATCACCGAAAGTGACAAATTTTCGAGGGCCACCGTTTTCAGCAAGCTCACAAAACATATCTTTATCTCTGGTCATGTGATCAGTACATCCACTATCAAAGACCCATTCCTTTCCTCCATCCATGTAGCCACAAAGATTAGCCATAAGACCAAAGTGTCTCATAGACTCTTCAAGATCAAAGTCATTATCATCATCCTCATCATAGTATCCATGTTCAACATCATCTTGCAAATAATCATTTCCTAGAGAGAGTGATTCATTAGATATATGATTTTGACAATGTTCATCTCTATGAATTCTAATAGCTTCAAAAAAAAATTGTTAATGATTCCAACATCTCCTTTGGCACGCATAAGATTGGTAACCTCAAATAAACAATCTCCAAACTTAGGATCATTGGGATTCATCTTATTCAAAGCGATAGACTTGTGAAGAATCTCATCTATGTTTTTCAAGGAATAGTATGGAAATCGTTCCTCAAGGAATCTCCATAAGTATAAGCACAATCAAGAGTTGTCAAGTGACTAATCAAATTTATAGGCAAGCCTCTAGTGATAAGATTGATAGTTCTAAGATTGTGAATCATGTCAAGAGACTTGAGGGAGTCCTAGATTAGGGGGTGTCCGGATAACCGAACTATCACCTTTGGCCGGACTCCTGGACTATGAAGATACAAGATTGAAGACTTCGTCCCGTGTCCGGATGGGACTTTCCTTGGCGTGGAAGGCAAGCTTGGCGATACGGATATGTAGATCTCCTACCATTGTAACCGACTCTGTGTAACCCTAACCCTCCTTGGTGCCTATATAAACTGGAGGGTTTTAGTCCGTAGGACAAACAACAATCATACCATAGGCTAGCTTCTAGGGTTTAGCCTCTCTGATCTCGTGGTAGATCTACTCTTGTACTACCCATATCATCAATATTAATCAAGCAGGAGTAGGGTTTTACCTCCATCGAGAGGGCCCGAACCTGGTTAAAAACATCGTGTCCCTTGTCTCCTGCTACCATCCGCCTAGATGCACAGTTCGGGACCCCCTACCCGAGATCCGCCGGTTTTGACACCGACATTGGTGCTTTCATTGAGAGTTCCTCTGTGTCGTCATCTTTAGGCCCGATGGCTCCTCCGATCATCAACAACGATGCAGTCCAGGGTGAGACTTTTCTCCTCGGACAGATCTTCGTATTCGGCAGCTTTGCACTGTGGGCCAATTCGCTTGGCCATCTGGAGCAGATTGAAAGCTACGCCCCTGGCCATCAGGTCAGATTTGGAAGTTTGAACTATATGGCTGACGTCCGCGGAGACTTGATCTTCGACGGGTTCAAGCCACAGCCGAGCGTGCCGCACTGTCATGATGGGCACGATCTAGCTCTGCCGCCGGACAGTGCCCTGGAGGCCGCCCAAGTGTCTGCTCCGACCCTTAGCTCGGAACCGACTGCGCCGACCGAGGACGGGTGGCTGGACACCGCCTCGGGGGCTGCTAACTCTACGGCGATGGAGCCGAATACTATCCCTGTCCTTTTCAAGGCTCGTAACTCCAAGGCACCGGACTCCTCTCCGGACTTCGAACCTTCCGCGCCCCTGCCAATCAAATCCGATTGAGCGCCGGTCATGGAGTTCACCGCCGCGGACATTTTTCAGCACTTGCCCTTTGGCGACATCCTGAATTCACTAAAGTCTCTCTCTTTATCAGGAGAGCCCTGGCCGGACTATGGTCAGGAAGGTTGGGATGCGGACGACGAAGAAATTCAAAACCCACCTACCACCCACTTCGTAGCCACTGTCGATGATTTAACCGACATGCTCGACTTCGACTCCGAAGACATCGACGGTATGGACAATGATGTAGGAGACGACCAAGAACCAGCGCCTACAAGACACTGGAAGGCCACCTCGTCCTACGACATTTACATGGTGGACATCCCAAAAGACGGGAACGACAATGGAACAACAGAGGATGACCCCTCCAAGAAACAACCTAAGCGCCGGCGTCAGCGGCGCCGTCCGGCACGGGAGACAATAACACCCCAGAAAGTGCCGAAGACAACCCCCTCCAGCAAGATTCAGCACAGGAGGATGGAGAAGCCAGCCCTCATGAGAGAGCGGCAGACAGAGAGGTAGAGGACGATAATTACATGCCTCCCTCCGAAGACGAGGCAAGCCTCGACGACGACGAATTTGTCGTGCCTGAGGATCCCGTCGAACAGGAGCGTTTCAAACGCAGGCTTATAGCCACCGCAAGCAGCCTCAAGAAAAAGCAGCAACAGCTTAGAGCTGATCAAGATTTGCTAGCTGACAGATGGACTGAAGTCCTTGCGGCCAAAGAGTACGAACTCGAACGCCCCTCCAAGAGCTACCCAAAACGCAGGCTGCTACCCCGATTAGAGGAGGAAGCACTCAAACCTACATTACCAGGGCAGGATGCGACCGACCGGCCACCTCTTGGCCGCGACAGAGAGGCCTCCCAGCCCTCCACTCAAGCCGAACCCCGGCGCCGCTCAAAAAATACCATGGCACGAGGAAGTGCGCCAGACCTGTGAGATATATTGGAGGACAAGGCAAGGCAGACAAGATCGATCTGCGGATCGCATGGGCGCCTCACTACACGTGACGACAACCATCACGCCGGATACAGCAAATCCGGCCGGGACGAACACAGCAGACAAAACCCATTTGAGCTACGTCGTGATATAGCCCAATACAGAGGCGCCGCACACCCACTATGCTTCACAGACGAAGTGATGGATCATCAGATCCCTGAGGGTTTCAAACCCGTGAACATTGAATCATATGATGGCATAACAGATCCTACGGTCTGGATCGAGGACTATCTCCTTCATATCCACATGGCCCGCGGTGATGATCTACATGCCATCAAATACCTCCCACTCAAGCTTAAAGGACCCGCTCGGCATTGGCTTAACATCTTGCCAACAGAGTCAATTGGTTGTTGGGAAGACCTGGAAGCCGCATTTCTCGACAATTTCTAGGGCACCTATGTGCGACCAGCAGACGCCGATGACCTAAGCCACATAATTCAGCAGCCAGAGGAATCGGCCAGACAATTCTAGACACGGTTCCTAACCAAGAAAAATCAAATCGTCGATTGTCCGGATGCAGAGGCCCTTGCAGCCTTCAAACATAACATCCGCGACGAGTGGCTCGCCCGGCACCTAGGACAGGAAAAGCCGAAATCCATGGCAGCCCTGACAACACTCACAACCCGCTTTTGTGCGGGAGAAGACAGCTGGCTAGCTCGTAGTAACAACATGACCAAGAGCCCTGGTAATTCGGATACCAAGGACAGCAATGGCAGGTCGCGTCGCAACAAGCACAAGCGCCGCATTAACAGCGATAATGCTGAAGATACGGCAGTCAATGCCGGATTCAGAGGCTCTAAACCCGGTCAGCGGAAAAAGCCATTCAAAAGAAATACTTCGGGCCCGTCCAATTTGGACCGAATACTCGATCGCTCGTGCCAGATACACGGCACCCCCGAAAAACCAGCCAACCACACCAACAGGGATTGTTGGGTGTTCAAGCAGGCAGGCAATTTACATGCCGAAAACAATGACAAGGGGCTGCATAGCGACGACGAGGAGGAACCCCGGCCATCAAACAATAGAGGACAGAAGGGCTTCCCCCTACAAGTGTGGATGGTGAACATGATATACGCAACCCACATACCCAAAAGGGAGTGGAAGCGTGCACTAAGGGACGTATATGCGATTGAGCCAGTCACCCCAAAGTTCAACCCGTGGTCCTCTTGCCCGATCACTTTTGATCGAAGGGACCACCCCACAAGCATCCGTCACGGCGGATTCGCCGCATTGGTTCTAGACCCAATCGTTGATGGATTTCACCTCACTAGAGTCCTGATGGACTGCGGCAGCAGCTTGAACCTACTTTATCAGGATACAATGCGCAAAATGGGCATAGACCCATCAAGGATTAAACCAACAAAGACGACCTTTAAAGGCGTCATACCAGGTGTAGAGGCCAACTATACAGGCTCAGTTACACTTGAAGTGGTCTTCGGATCTCCGGATAACTTCCGAAGCGAGGAGTTAATCTTTGACATAGTCCCGTTCCGCAGCGGCTATCAAGCACTGCTCGAATGAACCGCATTTGCAAAGTTCAATGCGGTGCCGCACTATGCATATCTCAAGCTCAAGATGTCAGGCCCTCGAGGATTCATTACTGTCAACGGAAACACCGAACGCTCTCTCTGAACGGAGGAGCACATGGCGGCTCTCGCGGCGGAAGTACAAAGCAGCCTCTTAAGGCAACTCTCGAGTTTGGCTATTAAACGTCCAAACACCGTCAAGCGCGCCCGGAGTAACCTACAACAAGACCGCCTGGCACGTCCCGAGCATGCGTAGCAATGCGGCCCCAACCCCAGCCCTCGCGAAATTGCGAAACCAGTACTACGCGTACATAATTAAGCTCTGGAAATACCATGGGCATAGGGGGAGGGGCACAACCACGGCAGGCCCAGAATGTGGCTCAACCGCACCAGGGGCTCCCAATTGTGTCATTCTTTTTTCTTCTCTTACTTTCAGGACTCCTTTCTTAAGAAGCCATGTTCGGCAGTAGAATCGCCGAACACACGATGCAACAGCCAGGGAAGCAGAAAGCTACGTCGAATGTGCAGGTGGTCTCTATAACGAGCAGTATAATTGTTTTACATATCATCCCGCAGCTCGCTCCTGGAGGGGGACATGTCAAATAGTCCCGTCCCTTGCTTATCGCACTATTTGTATAGATTTTTTACCGCAGCTTTTTTAATGAACAATGCACAGCTTTTGCCTATTATTGCATTCCTTTTTCTTATCTATATATGTTCACTTATGACATATTGCATCCGTACGCTTTGGTACGGCCAAATACACCAGGGGCTTAAGTACCCCAAAATATCGTGTGATAAGTCCGAACACTTACACAAGTGCGGCACCCCGAACTTATAGCATTATATGCATCGTCTCCGAATCATATCTTGGGTCAATAGTTGGGTTTGCCCGGCTCCCATGTTTTGGTACCTTACGTTCCGTTATATCGGCTAAGGTAGCGCTGGGAGAACCACTGCAATTGTGCCCCGGTTGAGTTGGGTTGAGCACCTCAGTGGAGAAAGCTAAAACTGACCGTCATGATAGGGCGAGAGCCGGTCGCTGTTCGAGAGGTTTTTCGAGTCCCTAAAGACTTATGCCGCTTAGAGCGAGGAGCCGGCTTTGTCTGGCCCAGGCGTGGATAGCACCCCGAAATCGGTCTTCCGAATACTAGGGGCTTCACCGAAGTTTAAAATTATAGAATTCTATGGCTAAGTGAGAGTGTTCAAGCATTATAGTCCAGTTGCATTGTCTGTTGTGTTGAGCGCCTCCCTCGAAGGACCCAAGAATGGGAAAAAGAGCGCTCAAGTTTATCCCGAACACCCCAGCACTCGTGGAATGGGGGCAGAAGCGGACGACTAGCCATCTCTCAAATTTAATAAACGGCCGCACATAAGGTAATATTTTAAATTCCCGAGCGTTGCTTAGCGCATATGAACAAGTTTTCAAGCGTACATGATAACAAATGCGAGTTTACTCAAAAATCACATCTTTTGAGCATTCACCCGCTATAAGGCGGGCACCCTTCAGGACGCCCGCATAATACATCTCGGGCGTGCGATACTCCCTGCCCAGCGGTGGAGCGTCCGTCACAAGCTTCTCAGCGTCCATCTTGCCCCAGTGCACTTTAGCACGAGCAAGGGCCCTACGGGCACCTTCGATACAGACGGAGCGCTTGACGACTTCAATCCATGGACATGCGTCCACCAGCCGCCTCACCAGCCCGAAGTAGCTCCCAGGCATGGCTTCCTTAGGCCACAGCCGAACTATGAGACCCTTCATGGCCTGTTCGGCCACCTTATGGAGCTCGACCAGCTGCTTCAACTGGTCGCTCAAGGGCACAGGGTGTTCGGCCTCAACATACTGAGACCAGAACACCTTCTCCGTCGAGCTCCCCTCCTCGGCCCGGTAGAATGGGGCAGCGTCAGACACACTGTGGGGCAGATCTGTGAATGCTCCTGGAGAGCTCCGGATTCGGGTAAGTAACAAGTAATTCACTTTCACGTGCTTGCTTTGCATGAAGAATGCCTTACCCGCCGCTATCTTCTTCATCGCCTCAATTTCTTGGAGGGCTTTTTGGGCTTCGGCCTTAGCGGCTTTGGCGCTCTCAAGAGCCGAGGCGAGCTCGGACTCTCAAGTCTTTGAGTCACACTCCAAACTCTCGTGCTTTTCCACGAGAGCCTAGAGCTCTTGCCGCACTTCCGCCACCCGCGGCTCCTGCTTCTCTCGCTCGGTGCGCTCCGCGGCCGCATTGCTTTTGGCCTTGGACACCACTTCCTTCAGGGTCGCCACCTTGTTCGTGGCCCCTGCAATTCTAACGTTATTCCTGCTATTTTTTGCAACCACATCTTTTATATACTTCCATAAGGTATTACTTACCTTCCTTGTCCTCGAGCTGCTTTTTGGCAAGGCCGAGCTCATTCTCGGACCGCTCGAGGCTCTGCTTCAATGCATCGACCTTCGCAATCAGTGCGGCAGAGGTCAGCAGCGGAGCCTGCATTCCCCATATTGACATACTTATGTTAGACTCCTGCGTACATATTTTTAGATCCTCAGTTCGGCTTTTCTTTCCGAACACCAAACTGAGCATCAGGGGCTACTGTCTATGCAGTAATATTTTTACATATCTTAAATACGTACCTCAAAGCCTATTAGAAGGCTGGCATAGGCTTCAGTCAGCCCGGTCTTGGCAGACTGAACTTTCTGGATCACCACACTCATAACAGTGCGGTGCTCCTCGTCGATGGAGGCGCCGTTAAGCGCCTCCAGCAAATTATCCGATGCCTCCGGTTGGACGGAGGTCACCGGTGTCGCAGTCTCGCCCTTCTTACGAAGGGGTCGCCTGCCGGACTCCAGAACCACTAAAGGTTCCGGTGCGGAGTCCGGCCCAGGGTCGGACTTAGAGCCCTTTGGGGTTTGACCCCCCTTATGCCCGGAGCCCGGGAGGTTGCCTTGCGGCGCCTCCGGGACCTCCTCCTCCCGGCTGGGCCCCTTTTGGGACCCCACTTCGGCGTCATCCGCAGCGCGAGGAGAGGAGGCAGCCGGAAGTGAAGTGCTATTCACGTCCGACGAAGCCAGGGAGCCGCTCGTAGAAGCGTCGAGCTCGTCCTTGGGCGGGCTGCAGGGTTATATTCGGCGTTAGGAGATTCTATACAACAAGCGAAACACCATGAATTATTCTGGTATTCGGACACTTACGATGTCGCTAGGGGCTTAGGCCTCGGCGGACATTCCTCTTCGTCGTCGTCTGCGTTGGAGGAGTACTCCGGGAGAAGGGTCCTTCCCTTCTTGGACCCTCCGGCCTCCCCAGTTGGGGCGGCCTTCCTTTTCTTCTCTCCCCCCGCTGGGGGAGAGGCCTCTTTTTCCTCCTCCCCATCTTCGCGGGAGGAGTCCGCCTTAGAGTCATCGGACGATGAGTCTGATAACACCTGGCGCCGGGAACTCTTTCGAGTTCCCGTGGCTTTCTTCTTGGCTTTCTTCTCCGGCACCACGTGAGGCGCCGGAACCAGCAGCCTCGTCAATCGGGCGTCCGCTGGGTCTTCTGGCAGGGGAGCCGGACAGTTAACCTGCCCGGACTTCTTCTGCGAGGCCTGTCAAAGGTAAGGGAGTTTAGATCCCGCATAGAGTCAAACTATGAAAAATAAGTGTCCTGTAAAGGGTAAAATAGTTTACCTCGCTGGCTTGACGCAGCGAGCTGAATCCGCGATCTTCGGTAGTTGCGGGAGCCTCGGCGCCCTTGAACAGCACCTTCCAGGCATCTTCGTACGTAGTGTCGAAGAGCCTGCTCAAGGGTTGGTGCTGTGCCGGATCAAACTCCCACAGATGGAAGGCCCGTTGTTGGCACGGGAGGATCCGGCGGATGAGCATGACCTGGACTACATTGACAAGCTTGAGCTTCTTGTTCACAAGGTTTTGGACGCAGGTTTGGAGTCCGGTCACCTCTTCCGAATTGCCCCATTACAGGCCCATCTCTTTCCAAGAGGTGAGCCGTGTAGGGA
This sequence comes from Triticum aestivum, assembly GCF_018294505.1. Lineage (NCBI taxonomy): Eukaryota > Viridiplantae > Streptophyta > Magnoliopsida > Poales > Poaceae > Triticum > Triticum aestivum. Next base: position 106,979,068 of record NC_057798.1, on the reverse strand, counting down.
AGCCAGATCGGAATTCAGGGGCCGCCACCCATTTAGGGTCACGCGGCTCGATGATGTAGAACCACCCCGATAGCCACCCCTTTATGGTCTCCACGAAGGAGCCCTCGAGCCATATGACATTGGGCATCCTGCCCACCATGGCACCTCCGCACTCCGCTTGGCGGCCGCCCACTACCTTCGGCTTGACATTGAAGGTCTTCAGCCATAAGCCGAAGTGGGGCTGGATGCGGAGGAAGGCCTCGCACATGGCGATAAACACCGAGATGTTGAGGATGAAATTTGGAGCCAGATCATGGAAATCCAGGCCGTAGTAGAACATGAGCCCTCGGACAAATGGGTGAAGTGGAAAACCTAGTCCGCGGAGGAAGTGGGTGAGGAACACCACCATCTCATGGGGCCTAGGGGTGGGGATGAGCTGCCCCTCATCTCGGAGCCGGTGCGCGATGTCACTGGACAAGTATCCAGCCTTCCTCAACTTTTTGATGTGCCACTTTTTGACGGAGGAGGCCATCCACCTGCCTCCCACTCCGGACATGACTGGAGAAGGTTGAGGTGGGAAGTGCGGGCTTGGGCATTGGAGCTCGAGTGCACGGAGATGGATAAGCAAAGGAGGAAGAAGGCGTAAATGGATAGGGTGGATCCTTATCCCCTTATATGGGCGGATGAAGCTATGCGTCCCCACCAGCCTGGTAAAACTCGCTTATCTCCCAAGCGCCGTAATCAATGGCGCGGTTGGGTTACCCACGCCCGTATTGATGAGAATCCCGAAATAAGGGGACACGATCTCTGCTTTGACAAGACATGCCAAGGAAACCGCCTCGCTAAATGCGCTGAGGTGGGACAATAAAACAATTCGAATAAAGGCTTGGCCGCGGTGTGATGTCACGCCATGGAATACGTCAGCAGATGGAATTTGTGTGAATATTATTCTCTCTACGGTGGTATGTGGAACTTATTTTGCAGAGCCCGACACTATCCTTGTGTTCAAAATCTTCTATGAAGTATTCAGAGGAGGAACCCGCCTTGCAATGCCGAAGACAATATGCGCGCCGGACTCGTCGTCATTGAAGCCTGGTTCAGGGGCTACTGAGGGAGTCCTTGATTAGGGGGTGTTCGGATAGCCGAACTATCACCTTTGGCCGGACTCCTGGACTATGAAGATACAAGATTGAAGACTTCGTCCTGTGTCCGGATGGGACTTTCCTTGGCGTGGAAGGCAAGCTTGCCGATACGGATATGTAGATCTCCTACCATTGTAACCGACTCTGTGTAACCCTAACCCTCCTCGATGCCTATATAAACCGGAGGGTTTTAGTCCGTAGGACGAACAACAATCATACCATAGGCTAGCTTCTAGGGTTTAGCCTCTCTGATCTCGTGGTACATCTACTCTTGTACTACCCATATCATCAATATTAATCAAGCAGGAGTAGGGTTTTACCTCCATCGAGAGGGCCCGAACCTGGGTAAAAACATCGTGTCCCTTGTCTCCTGTTACCAACCGCCTAGACGCACAGTTCGGGACCCCCTACCCGAGATCCGCCAGTTTTGACACCGACAAGACTCATCATGAGTAGGATGCAAGCGATCAACAAGGGGTTCACAAGGAGTAGTAATGTACTTGTTCAAGTGATATTCATGAAAAATTCCAAGAATCTCATTTTTCCACTCACTAAAGAACTCTCCATCAAGCATAGGCACTCTACGTCTAAGACTCCCCAACATAGACTCATCCATCTTCCTCCAATGGTGATTAAACCAAATCAATGGAGACCAATGCTATGATACCAATTGAAAGGATCAAGAAGAGGTGTCTAGAGGGGGGTGATTAGACCCTCAACAAACAAAGTTGGCAGCTTTTAAAGTTTTCAAGTTGAGGTGGTAGATTAACACAATTTCAAGCATACACAATACAATTCAAGCAAGCATGCAAGGAGTATATGAGCAGCGGAAAGTAAAGCATGCAACTTGCAAGAAAGTAAAGGGATGGGATTGGAGTTTGCAAACGCAATTGGAGACACGGAGATTTTTGGCATGGTTTCGATAGGTGGTGCTATCGGACATCCACGTTGATGGAGACTTCAACCCATGAAGGGTAACGGTTGCGCGAGACCACAAAGGGCTCCACCCATGAAGGGTCCACGAAGAAGCAACCTTGTCTATCCCACCATGGCCATCGCCCATGAAGGACTTGCCTCACTAGGATAGATATTCACGAAGTAGGTGATCTCGTTGCCCTTACAAACTCCTTGGTTCAACTCCACAATCTTGACAGAGGCTCCCAAGTGACACCTAACCAATCTAGGAGACACCACTCTCCGAAAGGTAATAGATGGTGTGTTGAAGATGAACTCCTTGCTCTTGTGCTTCAAATGATAGTCTCCCCAACACTCAACTCTCTCACACATATTTGGCTATGGTGGAAAGATGATTTGAGTGGAAAGCAACTTGGGGAAGGCTAGAGATCAAGATTCTTGTGGTAGGATTGGAATATCTTGGTCTCAACACATGGGTAGGTGGTTCTCTCTCAGAAATTGAGTAGTGGAAGTGTAGGTATGTTCTGATGGCTCTCCTCATGAATGAAGAATGGGTGGAGGGGTATACATAGCCTCCACACAAAATCTAACCGTTACACATAGATTCCCAAACTCGGTCACACCAATCCAGGTAAAAATATGAACGTTAGAGGTTTTGGTGGTACCGACTTGGTCATCTCGGTGGGACCGATGTGCAAGGGTTAGGGTAAAACCTCAACTCGATTTGACTTATTTCTCAAACTCGGTGAGACCAATTTTGGCAATAAGCAAACAAAGGATTGGTCAAGCAAACTCGGTGGGACCAACTGAAAAAACTCGGTTAGACCGAAAATGTCACAATGGATCACAGAGAATTTGCAAGCCCATCTCGGTGAGACCGAGATCCCATCAGTGAGAACGAAGTGACTAGGGTTTGGCTGGATTAGATGAAACTTGGTGGCGCCAGATAGACAAAGTCGGTGGGGCCGAGTTTGACATTTTGATTTAGGACATATGTGGATGTGAGAAAGTGGCTGAGGGTTTTGGAGCATATCACTAAGCACTTTGAGCAAGCAAGCCATTAAGCAACACCTCATACCCTTTTAATAGTATTGGCTTTCCTATGGACTCAATGTGATCTTGGATCACTAAAATGGAAAATGTAGAGTCTTGAGCTTTTGCCAGTATTTGTCCTTAGCATCTTGAAGGGGTTCCACATCCTCTTGTCCATGTCCATGCCACTCCAATGCTGAACTTATCTGAAATATACTAGGTAGAAGTATTAGTCCAACAAGAGATATGTTGTCATGAATCACCAAAATCACCCAGGGGGCACTTGCGCTTTCACTATGTCCCTCTTGTGTTTGTATTGCCTTAGGACGGATTATAAACTACATGTGATCTACCTCGAGATCCCTCAATTTATATTGGTACCGGGGGTCTAGGGTTACGTACAAGTCTGTTATGTACAAGGAGAATGTGTTGTAGATGACTTGTAATGGCTTGGAGTATATGTCAAGTCTTTGGGAGCCTTCGTTTCATACGCTATGGGATGCCTCACTCGTGAACTAACATGGGGGTCCTCGGCCCAGCCCACCTTGCCGGTAGGTGACGTGATGAGAGACCCCCTAGTCGGGACACTATCACATAGGTTGGTTGATGTTGTGGGTGGTTCACTGAAATTTCACCAGAGACAGTGGCGGAGAAACGAGGGTAGATCTGATGCAGCCTGGCGGCATTCAATGATGAGATGTGGGACAAGAAAGAGAGGGTATGCGGGGGTATTTAACGGGAAAGGTATCGAGTGCTTGCTCCACTTGGAAGTGGACGAACATGGGGTCGTGCATGACATGGAGCTTAGACGTGGGTGTTGGGGTTATCGGCGACAGGTTGAGGATGACGACTTCGCGAGCGAGGCCCGCGCATCAGTGGGTGAGAGAGAGAGAGGGAGAGAGAGAGAGAGAGACCTTTGGATCTGAAGTAGACTGTAAGTGCATCTAGTGCCCCTTAGTGATTTTGGTGTATTGAAGACTTATAGGTTAAGGGACTAATATGTTTGTGAGTGTACACAAGCTCTATAAGTCGATGAGGAGTTTGATATTTACAGTGAAAGCCAACCCCTAAAAATGAATTTCTTCGGCTGAAGACTTTGAAAATGAAGAAATTGGTGTGACCTTGAAGACTTGGATATTCACGCGAGGATTATGAAGCGTGAAGACTTTTGTTTTCGTAGTTTCATTTTCTCTTTCTTGAGTCATAGGAAACACCGTACTGTTAAAGGGGGTCGAGGTAATACTAAGGAAACTGATTTCCAAGTGATGCTCATCTCAAAATCCTACACCTACCCAATCCTTGCGAGTGAAGCCATTGGAAATCTCATATCAGTTCAGTCAATTTCTTCAGTGACAGAGATGAATATCTTCTGGTCTCTGAGGAATTTGTTCTGACTAGGGAGTTAGGAATTCTCCAGTGCGTGTTGCCTACACAGTGAGGAACATGATAGCCCTGAGGAATTCGAACCTCAAATCCGACTGTTGCTATGCTACATGCCAGCTGTCCAAAAATATCCTACCACCTAACGGTCATATCCTGGAAGGGCATTTACGTCTTATCATGTCGGGCTGCTCCCTAGGCTATAAATAGCCGCCCCTACAACCACTAGCTGGTTGGCTGCTCCAAGAGAAACTGACACTTATCAATTGAGAGCATCCCATCCTCCGAGGACTTTGAGCGAAAATCATGAAGTGAGGAAAATCCAAATCCCAAACCCAAACCTACAAACCCAAAGTGATTGAGCATCACTAAAGAGATTGTTCCTGTGTGGAACCGATCCTTGTTACCTTTGAGGAATGTGTATCCTCCAGACGGTTAGGCGTCATGGTCTGAGCATCCAAGAGGCATCGTGGATTGCCGAGTGACCAAGTCTGTGAAGGTTTGGAAGTCACCTGTGAAGACTTACCACGAGTGTTAGGTGAGGTCTGTGTGATCTTAGCTCAAGGAGAATACGGTGAGGACTGTGTGTCCTTGAAAGTGCAACTATCCCTGGGTGGTTTTGGTAATGATTAACAACATATAGCTCATTGAACTAATGCCATTACAAGATAAACATTTCATGAAAGTTCAATGGTTGGCATGGCATGGATAAGAAATGCGGACCCCTCAAAATGCTAAGGACAAAAGATTGGCTCAAGCTCTAAAGTCCAAGACTCTACACTTTCTATTTTAGTGATTCAGGATCACATTGAGTCTATAGGAAAGCCAATACTATTAAAAGGGGATGAGGTGTTGCTTAATGGCTTGCTTGCTCAAAATGCTTAGTGATATGCTCCAAAGCCCTCAACCACTTTCTCATATCCACATATGTCCCAAACCAAAAGTCAAACTCGGCCCCACCAATTTGATCCATCCTACACTTCCAGCATTCAGTTTCTGAGAGAGAGCCACGTACTCATGTGTTGAGACCGAGATATTCCATTCCTACCATATGAATCTTCATCTCTAGCCTTCCCCAAGTTGCTTTCCACTCAAATCAGCTTTCCACCAAATCCAATCCTATGAAATTGAGTTGAGTGTTGGGGAGACTATCATTTGAAGCACAAGAGCAAGGAGTTCATCATCAACACCCCATCTATTACCTTTTGGAGAGTGGTGTCTCCTAGAATGGTTAGGTGTCACTTGGGAGCCTCCAACAAGATTATGGAGTGAACCAAGGAGTTTGTAAGGGCAAGGAGATCGCCTACTTCGTGAAGATCTACCCTAGTGAGGCAAGTCCTTCGTGGGTGATGGCCATGGTGGGATAGACAAGGTTGCTTCTTCGTGGACCTTTCATGGGTGGAGCCCTCAGTGGACTCGCGCAGCCGTTACCCTTTGTGGGTTGAAGTCTCCATCAACGTGGATGTACGATAGCACCACCTATCGGAACCACGCCAAAAACATTCGTGTCTCCTATTGTGTATGCACTCTCCAAACCCTTCCCTTTACATTCTTGCAAGTTGCATGCCTTAGTTTCCGCTGCTCATATACTCTTTGCATGCTTGCTTGAATTGTGTTTCGATTGCTTGACTTGTGCTAAGTTGTTAAAATCTGCCAAGAACTAAAATTGGGAAAAGGTTAAGTTTTTATTTGGTCAAGTAGTCTAATCACCCCCCCCCCTCTAGACATACTTTAGATCCTACAATTGGTATCAGATCTTTGGTCTCCATTTGCCTTGATTTCCATAGCTTTTGGTGATCATAGCCTTGGTTTCACAACCTCGGAGAGTATGACGTCTAGCGAGGGAAATTACCACCGTAGAGGTCCTTACTTTGATGGTACTAATTTTCCTAGTTGGAAGCATAAGATGAAAATCTATATTCTTCGACATAACCCCGCCGTATGGGCTATTGTGTGTATTGGCTTGCGAGGTGAATTATTTGATGGGAGAGAACCGAACCGTGAAGCTACCGCGAAAGAGTTGAAGATGCTGCAATACAATGCTCAAGCTTGTGATATCCTCTTCAACGGATTGTGCCCCGAAGAATTCAACAAAATCAGCCGCCTTGAGAATGTAAAGGAAATTTGGGATACGTTGATTGATATGCACGAAGGTACCGACTCTGTCAAGGAATCCAAATTGGATGTGCTTCAAAGTCAACTTGACAAGTTCAAAATGAAGGATGGTGAAGGTGTCGCTGAAATGTACTCTAGGCTTGCTCTCATCACAAATGAGATAGCCGGCTTAGGAAGTGAAGAGATGACCGACAAATTCATCATCAAGAAGATCCTAAGAGCCTTGGATGGAAAATATGATACTGTGAGCACATTGATCCAAATGATGCCCAATTACAAATATCTCAAGCCAATGGAAGTCATTGGAAGAATTGTTGCTCATGAGATGTCACTCAAGGATAAGGAAGAGCTTCACAACAAGTCAAGTGGTGCTTACAAAGCCTCATGTGATGCTCCTACATCATCAAGTGAGAAACAAACCTTCAATGAGGAATTGAGCTTAATGGTAAAAAACTTCAACAAGTTCTACAAGAGTAGAAGCAAGGAAAGAAGCTCCAAGTCAAGGTCCTACAATGACAAAAGATCTTCGAGTTGTGAACGTAATTGCTACAATTGTGGAAGACCCGGACACTATTCCAATGAGTGTAATGCTCCTTACAAAAGGAGAGAAGATTCACCCAAAAGGAGAAGTAGAAGAGAAGAATCACCACCAAGAGAGAGGAGGAGTAGAGATGATCGTTATGAACGAAGAACCTCCCGGAGAAGCAAGGATTCAAAAAGTAAGAACAAATCATCAAAGATCTACACTAAGCGAAGACATCAAGCTCATGTTGGTGAATGGGTATCCGGCTCCGACTCCGACCATCACTCTGAGAGAAGCTATCACTTCGACTCCAAATATACTCAAGATGAAGGTGTTGTCGGTCTAGCACTTCTGTCAACCAACTCCTATGACATATTTGACTCACCAAATGAAGAAATTGGAAGATGCTTCATGGCTAAAGGCACAAAGGTATCACACCCCGAGTATGTTGATTTCAATAGTGATGAAGATGACTTGTTAGTTGATGATGATTTACTTGTTGACAACTCTAGTGATGAATACTATGATGAAATGTCAAATAATCATGCTAATCAAGATAAAAACAAATGACAATGATAAGGAGAAGATTGAGCGTCTAACTAAAGAACTGAACACTCTTAAGTTAGCTCATGAAACTACCTTGGAAGATCATTGAGAACTTTTAAAGACTCATGAGAAGTTACGCTTTGAAATTCTCAACCTTGAGCAAGAGCATGAGTTTTTAAAGGCAATCAATGATGATCTTCCCAAGAAAAGTTCTTCTTACATTTCCAAGCATTTACTCTTATCTACTTACATTCCACAAGTCAAGTCTAGTAACAAGAGTAAGAAAGATTCTTCTTCTAGTAGTAACAATAATCATGCTAAATCCAATATTGTTGCTTCTAGTAGTTCTCTTGATTCCTCAAATGATTCTCTTAGCCGAGTTACACTTGAGAAAGAAAATAGCTTATTGAAGGGAATTATAGAGAGGGGTGTCTACAAAAGTCTTGTCGGGAGTAAGCAATTCGAAGAAATTGTACGGAAGCAAGGAAGGCACCGGAAGAATCAAGGTGTTGGTTTTTAATGAAAGTTCAATGACAATGGAGTTGAGTGGGAAGAAGATCAATATCCCAAGACGAAGTTTGTTCCCCAACAAGATAAGTATGATCCTACTTCTTTCCAAGGGACACAAGCTCAAGATGATCTTCCACCACAAGACCACAAGCAAATAGGCAAGGACAAGATTCAAGAGGAGATCGATGCATTTGAAGAAGCTCCCAAGGCCTTGGTCAAGTGGGGTTCCAAGACTACATCAAGTTCTACTTCATCAAGTTCCACTACTACCCCAAGGATTCCCATCAAGATGATGTGGATCCCAAAGAAGAAGAACTAGAGAGTTCTTGAGGGTGACTCCGCCAATATACTTCACTCACATCATTTTGGCAAGGACAAGTGCAATCAACTTCCACATCTTGCACTAGTTCAAGGAGTCACAAACCCTCTTGTTGGTAAGACAAGGGACAAGGTAACCTAATGCTTTCATGGACATCATCTTGTGTGTGCATCACTCTATGTCTATGTATATCCTTGTTTGTTCCTTGTGGGACTAACCCGTGTAGGTATTGAAAGTGCAACTCACTCCAATGGATTGCTCCAAATGGTCTACAACAACATTGAGCATCCACATCTTCGACACCTACATGAAGTCATCATCGACAAAACCCAAGGTTCGTTCATCCCTCTTAAGGGGGGATCTCACATCTAGGGGGAGCGTTACTCTAAAGAATTGAGCTAAAGCAACTCTAATGGTGTGAACACAACAATGCTTTATGTAAAAGTGGTAACCCCACTTGTGCTTAAACGATGAGTATGACCTATGATCAAATGTTCTCATTTGACTCCTAAGTCAATATACTCATATATAGATGACCTAGTCATTGCCAATTGTTTGATAGATGCTAGAATTGGTTGTGCATGCTTTGTCACATATTTCATTTGCCATTTTATTGTGTGAGCATGTATTTTGCATATTTTATTCATTCGAGGACATCCACTTGTTGTTTTGGTTGTTTGGCTTTCTTTTCTTTTGCCAAGTGGATGGACAAGAATGCCTAAGAACCTTCTCTAGCTATCTATGCTTTTCTTGTCTTAAACTCTATTCGTGCTACATCACAAAGTTTGATCAAATCAGATTCGAACCACTCTGTGTGAGGAGCACTCGGAGTCCCCGATTCGTCATAGACTTAAACTTCCAAAACCTCTTTGTGCATTTCGGTCTGACCAAGAAATCCATTTCGGTCACACCGAGGTCACTAAGTTGATCTAGGTTTTTCATCTCGGTGAAACCGATTTGAACACTTCGGTCACACCGAGTTGCAGCAACTGCTTGCGATTCTGCAATCTCGGTGCCACCGAGTTATTCCACTCGGTCACACCGACAGGGTCGGGATATAAATACCCACAGGTGAGATTTTGGAAATTACTTCAAATCCTCTTAGCCCGCGCAAGTCCTGCTCTGCCCCCTCGGGTCTCCGGATCGTCTCCTCGCTGCCAACGACCTCCCGCGTCGTTGGAATCTGCTGTCGTTGATAGATTCTGCTTTGCCATTGCCGCTGTAGCAAACACTCGCCACTCTAGGGTACGTGTTCGACCCCTTGTGCTGTCACTTTCACTCTGATTCCTAGCACAAGGACAATGCCATGTTTCTTGCCACGAATGAGATTAATCTATCCATCTAAATCTTCCTTAGGCCTAGATTGGTTCGAAAATTTTAGGGTTAGCTCTCCGCAGAACTCATCTCGGACCGACCGAAATGTAGAAATCGGTCTCACCGATTTGGCTTAGGCCATTGCACATGCGCTTTTTGTTCTAACCGAAACGTGCAAATCGGTGTGACCGAGTTTAGGATTCTGTGAAACCCTAGCAATCTCGGTGCCACCGAACTGGGACTCGGCCCAACCGAGTTCACTAGTTTAGGTTCCAACTGTTGCTTCGGTATCATCGAGTTTGTCAATTTGGTAGCTCCGAGATCACTTTTGTAGAGAACTAAAACTAAGTTTTTGACTCAATTTGTTTTTCAAAACCTCTGTACTTTGTGATGCTCATCTACTCTACCTCATCTACAACCTATTCACAGGATCTGCTGACAGTTTGCATGCAAGATGTCTGACTAGAGTGACAGTCAGAACAGGTCTAAATAGCAAGAGCAGTTAAGTGAGGGCACTAGTCCCTCCAGCAGCTATGATGAGGGCAGCAGGAGCACACTTAGTAACTTGCCCAAGGCAGCTACTAGAACAAGGAAGAAGAGAACATCTGATTCAGAGGATGAAGACTATGTTGCAGCTGAGGATGAGACCACTTCCAAGAAGAAGGTGGTGAAGAAAGAATTTGGCACTGCTGCTACAACAAAGCCAGGGTTGAATCGGAAGGCACCTGCAAGAAGAGTTCCTATGTCAAAGCCCGGAAAGGTTGCCACGGGAGAAATCATGAAGTTCACCATTGAATCTGATGGAGAGGCAGCTGGTGAGGACAAGAAGAAGAAGGATCATAACTCAATGGCAAGCATGTACAAGGAGATTCCTGATGTAGACCTAGAGACTCACAAGTTTGGCTCAGTGAAGCACCTGCTGTCAGGGCTACCTACTATCAATACCATTCTGAGGCACACATTGTTGCCAAAATTTGGAGATCACAGAATGATAAGAGGACACTCCATCAACTTGCTGCATATATTTGATGTCACTCAAAAGTTCAAAGTGATGAGTTTGATTGTTGATACAATCAAGAGGACAGCTGCAGATCAGAAGAGGTCTTGTGGGTATGCTCCACAAATTCAGGTGTTCATCAAATCCAAGATGGGCACAAGCACTTATCTGTTGGACAAGGAGCATCTACCCCTCAGCCCAGATTTTGAGGATAACAATGTTGTTATGAATGAGGAAGACCCTTCCTAAGTGCAAGCACATGAGAAGAGAGAGAAGGCAAGGGCAGAGAAAGCTGCAAAGATGCCAACAGCTGAAGAGGCATCTCAGGTGTTCTTGAAGAGAAAGCAAGATCATCTTGGATATCTGATCCAATCCACCTTGAGGATTGAGAAGGGCTAGGTCACCCTGACTCAAAACCAGGAGAGCTTGGAGAGGATCATTGAGTAGAAATTCTATGATCTTGATGTCAAGGTAACTGAGATTCAGTCAGTGGTTGAGCAACTTCAGGAGGAAGTGGAGGAGAAGAAGGGCAAGTCTACTATAGATTCTTTCACTAGAGTGCCCAGAAGTCAGAGGTCCGCTATAGTGCCTGTTCCAGATACAAGAGCTACTACATCTGCACCAGCAGCCACAGCTTTAGTGCCACCAGCTCCAGCAGCCACTCCACCAGCTCCAGCTACATCTATAGAAGCTTTCGTCCTTTGAGTCATCTCTACACCACCTCATGAAGACCAAGCCTGAGAGACGCATAGCACTATGCATATTTTTAAGTTTTTGGTAACTTGTTGCCAAAGGGGGAGAAATAAGTATAGATCATAGTCTGAGAGAGAGAGAGAGAGTTTCTTTTTGTCTCTCTTTGCGCTTTATTTGCTTGAAATTTATTGTGTGTTTGCTTGATACACTATGTCTTTTGTGAGATACTTGGATGATCATGTGCTTGATCATATGCTACCTTTAATGTGTGCTTGAATGATACTATCCTTCATATCCATTTATTATCATTCACTTTGCTTGGTGATGAGCGCATGTTTTCAATTGCTATCATTTTGAGCGCTCCACCAAGATATATGTGACATGGAAGAGTGACCCATGATCCTAACACATTGTGCATTTGTAGTCCAAAGCAAATTAAATAATGCACAAATTTAGGGGGAGCTCTTGTTTGTCACATACTTCTCAAAGCGACAATGTATTTCAATCTTATTATCATTTGTCGAAGCTTTGATCTATATGTTGTCATCAATTACCACAAAGGGGGAGATTGAAAGTGCAACTATCCCTGGGTGGTTTTGGTAATGATTAACAACATATAGCTCATTGAACTAATGCCATTTCACGATAAACATTTCAGGAAAGTTCAATGGTTGGCATGGCATGGATAAGAAAAGTGGACCCCTCAAAATGCTAAGGACAAAAGATTGGCTCAAGCTCTAAATTCCAAGACTCTACACTTTCTATTTTAGTGATCCAAGATCACATTGAGTCTATAGGAAAGCCAATACTATTAAAAGGGGATGAGGTGTTGCTTAATGGCTTGCATGCTCAAAATGCTTAGTGATATGCTCCAAAACCCTCAACCACTTTCTCATATCCACATATGTCCCAAACCAAAAGTCAAACTCGGCCCCACCGATTTGATTTATCCGGCACCACCGAGTTCATTTGACATGGCCATTGCCAGAAACCCTAGTCTTTTCGGTCTCACCGATAGGGATCTCGATCTCACTGAGATATGGTTGCAAACTCTCTATTTCCCTTCGTAATGTTTTGGTCTAACCGAGATGAGCGATCGGTCCTACCGAGTCTGCAATGCAAACTCCCTCTTTCCTTTTCGTAATGCTTCGGTCCCACTGAGACGAGCGAATCGGTCCCACCGAGTTTGCCTAACCAACTCTCTGTTAGCTTATTACCAAACTCGGTCCAACCGAGTTTGTGTAATCGGTCCAACCGAGATTACGTTATGCCCTACCCCTAATGATATCGGTCCCACCGAGATGACATGTCGGTCCCATCGAAATTGCCTAACAGTCACATATGCACTGAATCGGTCCGACCGAGTTTTTTGATTTGTTCCCACCGAGTTTGGTATATTGTGTGTAATAGTTAGATTTTGTGTGGAGGCTATATATACCCCTCCACCCTCTCCTCATTCATGAGAGAAGCTATTAGAACGTGCCTACACTTCCAACATTCAGTTTCTGAGAGAGAGCCACCTACTCATGTGTTGAGACCAAGATATTCCATTCCTACCATATGAATCTTGATCTCTAGCCTTCCCCAAGTTGCTTTCCACTCAAATCAGTTTTCCACCAAAACCAATCCTATGAAAGTGAGTTGACTGTTGGGGAGACTATCATCTGAAGCACAAGAACAAGGAGTTCATCATCAACACACCATCTATTACCTTTTGGAGAGTGGTGTATCCTAGATTAGTTAGGTCTCACTTGGGAGCCTCCAACAAGATTGTGGAGTGAACCAAGGAGTTTGTTTGGGCAAGGAGATCGCCTACTTCATGAAGATCTACCCTAGTGAGGCAAGTCCTTCGTGGGCGATGGCCATGGTGGGATAGACAAGGTTGCTTCTTTGTGGACCCTTCATGGGTGGAGCCCTCCGTGGACTCGCGCAGTCGTTACCCTTCGTGGGTTGAAGTCTCCATCAACGTGGATGTACGATAGCACCACCTATCGGAACCACTCCAAAAACATTTGTGTCTCCTATTGCGTTTGCACTCTCCAAACCCTTCCACTTACATTCTTGCAAGTTGCATGCCTTACTTTCCGCTGCTCATATACTCTTTGCATGTTTGCTTGAATTGTGTTTTGATTGCTTGACTTGTGCTAAGTTGTTAAAATCTGCCAAGAACAAAAACTGGGAAAAGGTTAAGTTTTTATTTGGTCAAGTAGTCTAATCACACACCCCCCCTCTAGACATACTTTCAATCTTATAGTCCTCGAGTTTAAATACTCAGCCGCTCCAACCATACATACAACTATCACAGCAGTTGGAACTGGTCTACCAAATCATTATCTTCATCAAGCCTACTGGTTCTATTTCCTTAACCCTTTCATTTCCTCATTCATATGTTGATGAACCTGATCATTACTGTTTGAAGATTTTGACTGAAGACTTTCTCAATTTCCTCAATCCAATTTCTTCAGTCACTTTGTCTTCAGCCTCCTTATCCTGTGTTTACGCTTTCTGTACTCTGTGTTTGTCTTTCATTTCATCATGATGACTGTGTTATTACTCTCTGATGCTTATACCTGAGTACTTATTCTGCTTCTAGTCGTTCATGACTTAGGAAATTCCTCACCCTGAAATTCCTCAGTGGTGAATTTTTAAAAATCACCTATTCACCCCCCCCCCCTCTAGTCGACTTAACGCACTTTCAATTGGTATCAGAGCAAGGTACTCCCTTGTTCTGTGTGATTTTGGTTTAACCGCCTGGAGTTTTAGTTATGTCGACTGCAGGTATGATCAAGGTCTTGGCTGGGTGTCCTACCTTTGATGGGACGGACTACCCCTACTAGAAGAACAAGATGCACATGCATCTTGAGGCAATTGATAATGATCTCTGGTATGTTGTGGAAAATGGTGTTCCCTCAGTCACTCCATCGGTGAATGCTGCTGATGTGAAGAGATTCAAGCAACTCGATTCTCAAGCGAAGAATATGATATGTGGCCATCTGAGCAAAGAACAGTACGATAGACTGAGTGCCCTGGAAACTGTCAAGCTGATTTGGGACAGGCTGTCCAAGGTTAACAAAGGAGTCTCAACTCAACGTGACTCCCGAGTTGATGTTCTTCACAATCTCTTCAACCGCTTCAAAAGACTCGACAACAAAAATGTTCAGCAAACCTTCGATCGCCTCACTGACATCTCAAATGAGCTTCAAGCACTTGGTGCCACTGACATCACCGATCATGAGGTGGTGAAGAAATTGCTGAGATCACTTGATTCCTCATTCGATACTCTTGCACTAATGATTCAAGAGCGAGCTGATTACAAGTCACTAGATCCCGCTGATATCCTCGAGAGGCTAAACACTCATGAGTTCTAGCTTGCTAAGAAGAGAGACCTCTATGGACCGAGCTATGGAAGATCACATGCACTGAAGGCCAAGGCAGTCTCTGAGTCTGAAGCTGAAGACTCTGGTAGCAGCCTTGGTGATCCTGAAGAATTGAGCCAGGAGCTATCTATGCTCGTGAGGAAATTCCAGAGGTTCTCTCACCGCGGTCGCTTTGGAAAGTCCTCAAGAAATGATGATTCCTCGTCTCCCGACTACAAAAAGAGGACGTGCCACAAATGCAAGAAACCTGGTCACTACATGTCTGATTATCCTCTATGGGAAAAGGAATCAAAGAAGAAGAAGTACAAAGATGACGATTCTGATGACTCAAAGAAGAAGAAGAAATGTTCAAAGTCTTCATCATCAAAATCTTCAAAGTCTTCATCTCACAAGAAGAGCAGTTCCAAGAAGGCCCGGGCATTCATTGGCAAGGAAATGGACTCTGGAAATGAATCTGAGGATAATGTGGAAGAGGAGGAAACTGAGGAATTAGACTCTGGTGTGGCGAGCTTATCCCTCGCTACTGCTTACATCAGCAAGTCCATCTTCAACACTGAAGAAAATGACCTCCCCAACTCTGTTGACAAAAGCTTCGATGACTATGCTCCCACCTATTGCTTCATGGCAAAAGGTGCCAAGGTACTCAAACATTCCCCCTCTGACTCTAATGAGGATGAAACTAATGACAATCTCAAGTCTAGCTATTCCAAACTTGCTAAAATTGTTGTTAAACAACACAAGGCTTTAGAAAAGATTCAAAATCAACTAGACAGAAGCGATGACCTATTGGGTGAGGAATTGAATCGAACTAAGACTCTGACAGATAATCTTTAGAGACTTCAAACCAAGTTTGACAACCTTCAAAATCATCATAACACTCTGTTAACTGATCACGAGAAGCTTTCTTATGAATTTCTTCAAAGAAAGCAAGATCTTGAGAAGTTAAAAGTGAGTTATGAAGATCTTCAGAAGGAAAACGATTCATTGCTTGCTCGACAGATTAGTTCTGCTCAGGAAGAATTTATTCCACCATGTTTGACATGCATTGAGCATGAATCTGCTAATTCATCACCTGAATGTTCAAATGCTTTCTTCAGAGAAAGCAAGATCTTGAGAAGTTAAAAGTGAGTTATGAAGATCTTCAGAAGGAAAACGATTCATTGCTTGCTTGATAGATCAGTTCCACTCAGGAATAATTTATTTCACCATGTTTGAAATGCATTGAGCGTGAATCTGCTAATTCATCACCTAAATGTTCAAATGCTTCTATTGCTACAAATTCCTCAACTATCTCTGTGGTCACAAATTCCTCATCTGAGAATACCACAAGTATCACTGACAATAATGCAGGGCTGGAGGAATTATATGTGACAGGCATTTACAAAAGCCTCAAAGGGCATCAGACTCTATGTGATGTGCTCAAAAAGAAGATCTTGAATAGGAACCCTAGGAAAGAGGGTATTGCCTTTAGCGGAAACTCAATGCTGATGGAACCTACTGGAAACCTGAGCAGTATCCCAAAACCTCATGGGTTGCTGCAAAAGAACCTCCTGTAGATCCATGCACTCTATCTGGTTTTACTTGTGATTCTTCATATTCCTCTGGTGAGTCATTTGACTCCAACTATAAACTGTTTAAGAATCAGAATGGTGAAGTATTTGCTCAATATGTTGGAACTAACTGCAGGAACGGTCCCCCTATGAAGAAAATATGGGTTCCCAAAAGGTGCCTTGAAAATCTTCAGGTGAATGTCATCATGACACCACCCATGAAGAACAGGAACCCCAGATCAAATTCTTCATATGAATCACATTCTTCATATGGACCAAATTCCCCATACGGATCAAATTCCTCACGTGGATCAAAATCCTCATATGAACATCATCGTGCTAACACTTCTGTTTCACAGGGAAAGTCTAAAGGCCATGAATATGTGCATTATTCTTCAAACCATTATGTTCATAAGTCCTCGAAGAATTTCTCTGCCTATTCATATGCTTATCCTAACCACTCTTCTGTGAAAACAAAGTGCACTGGCTTCAATGCCATCTTTTTCTTATGGAGCTCGCAGAATGATGAATTCTTTGCCACCCCTCAAGATGTGGGTGGTGAAGAAAAAGAACTAATCTCTTATGCAGGGTCAGGTCTCCAGACGAACTTGATCGTCTGAAGAAATTGCTAGAGACCTGAATGTGCTTGAATGGACGCAAGCTAATCATGTAGAAATGAATCACTCATTTTTCACGTCCTCATACTACTATGTCTATTACTGTTGGTGAAATTGATATCATATTCTTCACTGATGAAGTATATGGGTTCATAAGTTGCACTAATTCATCTGTAGGATGAACAACTTAAAGCTAGATTGGGTCCTCAACAGTGGATGTACAAATCACATGACTGGTGACAGGAACTTGTTGATGGACACTGATTTGTCACCATCTCATCTGAAGCATATCACCTACGCTGACAAAGGCAAAAGCAAGGTATTGGGTCTAGGTAAGGTTGCCATCTCAAAGGATAGACACAAGGACAAAGTCATGCTTGTCGAGTCCTTAGGATTCAACCTCATGTCTGTCTTAATGCTTTGTGATCTTGATATGGTTGTTTTCATTGGCAAATATCGTTGCATTGTGCTGATGGAATCTGACACTTCCAAAGTCTTCGAAGGCTTTATGAAAGAAGACTTGTATATTGTTGATTTATCTGCAGGACCACAGCCTACCACATGTCTACTTGCAAAAGCTTCAGAATGTTGGCTATGGCATCGACGACTTGGTCATGCTGGGATAAGGAACTTGCATACACTCTCAAAGAAGAAGCATGCCATTGGCATCGAGGGTGTCAAATTCCTCAAAGATCATCTTTGTGGGGCTTGTGAAGCTGGAAAGATCACCAGAGCCAAGCATCCCTCAAAGACTATCATGACCACATCTCGTCCCTTTGAATTACTTCATATGGATATCTTTGTCCCTACTCATTATGCCATGTTCTCTAGTTCTGCATCATTATATGGCTTTTTCATAGTTGATGACTATTCCCGTTACACATGGGTGCATATCATCACTTACAAAAATGAAGTGCATGAAGTCTGTCGGATTTCGGGTTCCGGCAGACCCTTGAGGTTCGAACTCTGGGGTGCATGCTAAGACCTCTCCCCTACCAACTCACGCCTCGATGCCTCACAAGGAATCTAGGCTAGAAATAAGAACACACAAGGGACACGAGGTTTATACTGGTTCAGGCCACCATTGTGGTGTAATAGCCTACTCCAGTGTGTGTGTGGTGGATTGCCTCAGGGGCTGATGATGGACAATACAAAGGAATAATAGCCTCGCGAGAGGTGTTCTTGAGCTGGTGCGATGAACTGCTTGGGTGAGTTCAGTCGCCTCTCTCCCTCTCTTATCTACCCCCAATCCTCCTTCCGCTACTCTGTGGTGGCTAGCTCTATATATATAGAGAGGCCCTGGTCCTCTTCCCAAATAATGAGCGAGAAGGGCGCCAACAATTAGCCATTTTGAAGGGGAACATCTGGTACACTTATCCTGACTAAAGTTGGTCTTTGGCTGCCAAAGACTCTGACGGTGACGCCGTCCTCGGCTCCACAGTGACCTCCATCCTGCTGTTCCGCTGGTCTTGGTCTTGTTGCACCGAAACGGTAACCTTTGCCTAATGCCTTGGCCTGTGCTTGCCCCCTTTGCACCGAAGGGGAAACAAGGACACGGCACAGGCCGGCGCCCGCCTGGTCTCGATCGTCATGGCTTGCGTCACGGGCACCTCACGAGGTACCCCTGCCTTGATCTCGCTGCCTCCTCGCGAGCCCGCCTAATGAGGCTGCTCCTGAGGAAGCTTCTTGTTGCCCTCCCCACGAGGCTTGGCCCCTCGCGAGGATCTTGGGCTTGAGCTGATGAAGCTGGGCTACACTGGGCCTCCGCTTGAGCCACGCCGCAGGTCGTAGGCAGGCAAGTCTGGGGACCCCCGTTCCCAGAACGACGACAGTAGCCCCCGGGCCCAAGGCGCGCCCGGACTTGGATTAGCAGAGAAGTGAAGGGGCAAGTGTGAGGCGCCGCGGGCCCCAATAGCCTGCGGCCTTGGGTGCCGCGTGGAGATTGATTGGACGTGGGCATCTCCGCTTCCCCACGACGCCTTGGCAACTGCATGACTTGACAAGTCTCTGCATGCAGAACAGGTCATGATTACCTGTGATCGTGGAGGCCGACGGCTGGCCTCCTCCGGCTATAAGTACGAAACAGCGTGAGCCCTTCCAGTCCATCTCTCCCTGCTCCGCCTCTTCTTCTTCACCTCTCCCCCTTGGCTCGGTAGGAGGGACTCGTTGCGGCGCCAGCCTCAGGAGGCTTCGGCCGGAGGCCTTGTCATGGGTCTTCGAGGCCTGTAAGAAGAAAGTTGTCGGAGGGCTAGGTTTCAGCCCCCGGTCACGGAGGTGGCAAGCCTGAGCCCAGCGTTCGCATCGTGATGCCCGGGGGGGCATTGACTGGGAGAGTGCTCCCGCTGTGAACCTAGGTCGGGGAACCTCGCGAAATTAAACTAGGCGACGCTCGCGAGGGTGCCTGCGCAGCCTCCCTCGTGAGGGTCGCGAAAGGAAAGCAGGTTCAAGCGAAGGGCAAAGACGGAAAACACGGGCTGGGCGCCGCACAACACTGAAAGCAACTCCAACTAAAGCTTTGAATAAAGAATAACTAACCAACTGCAGAAAGCAAATGAAAAGCCGCGTCCGGCACCTAATCTAGTCTTCGACGTCTTCTCACCAGCGCGGAGCTAAGTGCTGCCACTGGGCGTGGGCGGGAGCCCTTGAGGCCCAGGGGCAGCACTCCGGAGACTCTGGGGCATGTACATCCCCACTCATTATTACGTGAGAGTGTCACGGGCGGCGAGCTTCACAGGCATTGGCCTTCTTCACAGGCACCGGGCCTTTTCTTGAGAGGGGGGAGCGAGCTTCACAGGCATTGGCCTTCTTCACAGGCACCGGGCCTTTTCCCAAAAGCGGCAAGCTTCACAGGCATTGGCCTTCTTCACAGGCTCCGGGCCTTTTCATAGGCACTGGGCCTCGCTCAAGGGTAGAACCTCCGGAGGTGTTGAATGTTCCACGCGTTCGAGATGGGTACCCCCCCTCCTGGGTCTCCAAGCGTGCGGAGCTGGGCCTGGAAACATGAACAACCTTGAAGGGCCCTCCCACATGGGAGACAGCTTGTGCAGCCCCTCCCTGGAGAGGACCCGTCTGAGCACGAGGTGCCCTACCTCAAGAGTTCTGGGGCGGATGACGCGGCAGTGGTATCGTTGCAGCGCCTGTTGATATCTTGCCGCCCGGAGCACGGCCTCTCGATGGCGTTCCTCCCCCAGCACGAGATCCATCCCCCGCATGGTGTCCTGCTGCGCCTCATCGAACGCCAGGACCCGCGAGGAACGACGCCTGACCTCGTGTAGGAGGACGACCTCAGCTCCGTAGACGAGGAAGAACGGGGTTTCACCAGTCGACTTGGTCACGGTCGTGCGGATAGACCACATCACAGACTGGAGCTCGTCGTACCGGCCCCTACCGCAGGCCTCCAGATTCTTCTTGAAGGTCCTGGTTTTGAGGCCCCTCAGGACCTCCGTGTTGGCTCGCTCAGCCTGGCCATTGCTCCCGGGGTGTGCTACCGAAGCATAGCATATCTGCGTTCCAAGGTTAGCACAGTATGTCTTGAAGAGATTGCTAGTGAATTGCAAACCGTTGTTGGTGATGATGCAGTTAGGCACCCCGAATTGGCTCACGAGGCCCCTGATGAACTTGACTGCGGAGCCCGCTGGGATGGTGCGGATAGCTTCCGCCTCAGCCCACTTGGTGAACTTGTCCACGGCAATGTAGAGGTAGCGATAGCCCCTTGGCGCTCGAGGAAACGGGCCCAGAATGTCCAGCCCCCAAAATCGTGAATGGCCATGAGAGGGGTATGGTCTACATGCCCTGTGCCGGCTGATGGATCTGCTTGGCGTGGAATTGGCAGGCTTCACAAGCCTTCACCAGCTCGACGGCGTCGTTGAGTGCTGTGGGCCAATAGAACCCGCTGCGGAACGCCTTTCCAATGAGGGTTCGTGATGATGAGTGGTGCCCACAGTCTCCACCGTGTATGTCTGCCAACAGTTCCTTCCCTTGCTCCCTGGAAATGCAACGTAGGGACACGTCGTTTGGTCGCTTCCGATAGAGCTCTCCGTCTTGGATGCAGTAGGTTGTGGCCTGTCGCGCCACACGCTCTGCATCCTCCTCCTTCTTCGGCAGGGTCCCTTGCATCAAGTAATCCTTGAACTCTGCGGTCCAACATCCCTCCTGAGGTTCCAGCGCCAGGAGCAAGCATGCCCCTGAGGTTGGGCCACAGGCCGGGGCTCCCAAGGCAGGCGGCTGAGGGAGCTCCTCCCTGGGCTGTGCCGTGCTTGATAGTGATGGCGCCGCCAAGGGTTTGAAGAGTCGCTCCTCGAAGACGCCAAGTCCCTGAGGCAGCCACTTGGATGCCCTCTTGGTGATGTCATCAGCCTCTTGATTGGTGTCGCGAGGCACGTGTTGCAACTCCAGCCCCCAAAACTGTTTCTCCGTCATGCGGACCTCCGCGAGATATGCTTCCATGTGCTCGTCCTTTGGCTCGTATACTTTGTTGGAGAAGTTGACGAGGAGTTGTGAATCGCCCTTAATGATGAGGCACTTTACCCCCAAGGCGATTGCAGCCTTCAAGACCGCTATCAGGCCTTCGTACTCCGCTATGTTGTTGGAGACCTTCTCTCCATGCTGGAAGCAGAGCTGCACAGGATAGTAGAGTTTGTCCTGAGTGGGGGATATGAGCACTGCGCCAGCCCCCGCGCCCTGTCGTGAGAACGTTCCATCGAAGTACATGACCCAGCCATCTGGCGCTTCACTTCCCGGGGAGAGCGGCCGGTCCTCGCCCGTTTTGAGCCCCGGTGCCTCTGTCCACTCCGCCACGAAATCCGCAAGTGCATCTCCCTTAATGACCCTGGTTGTGCTAAATTCTAGCTGAAACGCTTGTAGTTCGATGTTCCATTCAGCGACCCTCCATGCTGAGTTGGGGCTCCTGAGTACCCTTTCCAAGGGATAGGCTAAGACGACCTTGATGGGATGGCCTTGAAAGTAGTGCCACAGCTTGCATGAGGCCACTAACAGTGCTTGGAGGAGCTTTTGGGGCATGGGGTACCGCACCCTCGCATTCTGCAGCACCGTGCTGATAAAGTAGACAGGGTGCTCGACGAGGTTGAGGGTGCTGGCACCGCCCGCGTCCTTCGGGAGTTGAGGTGCCTCCTGAGGCGACGGAGCCCCTAGCGCTCGGTCAATTGGAGAGGCCTCTTCCGCTCTCCTGCTGGGGTTAATCCTTTTCTGCTAAGGTCATGGTCTTCGCGAGGCCTTCTTGGCCTTGCTCTGCTTCGGAGGGGATGATGGATGCGGCCTTGGTCCGGCACTCCTCTCTAACTGCCACGAGGGCTGCGCTGGCGGAATAGGGGGTGGCTGCAAGGTAAAGCACCAGGGGCTCCCGAGGCCGTGGAGCCACCATCACCGGAGGGATGGTAAGGTACTTCTTGAGATCTTGGAACGCCCTATCGGCCTCTTCAGTCCACTTGAATGGGCCCTTCTTCTTCATCAGCTTGAAGAAGGGTAGTGCCCGCTCCCCCAACCTGGAGATGAAGCGTCCTAGCGCGGTTACACGCCCGGTGAGCTTCTGCATTTCTCTAAGGGTCTTCAGCGGGCTCATGTCTTTGACTGCCTTGACCTTCTCTAGGTTGGCTTCGATGCCCCTGTGGGACACGAGGTATCCCAAGAGCTTGCCCGAAGGGACCCCAAATACGCACTTCTCCGGATTGAGCCGCAAATCTACCTCACAGAGGCTCGCGGAGGTTTCTTCCAGGTCCTGTATCAGGGTTTTCGCCTCCCGAGACTTCACCACAATGTCATCGACGTAAGCTTCAGTGTTTCTCCCGAGCTGCCGTCCCAAGGTGATGTGCATCAGCCGCTGAAAGGTCGCTCCTGCGTTGCGCAGCCCAAACGGTATGCAGGTGTAGCAGTACACTCCGCATGGGGTCAGGAAAGACGTTTTCTCCACGTCTTCTACTGCCATCTTGATCTGGTGATAGCCCGAGAAGGCATCCAGGAAGCACAATAGGTCACATTTAGTGGTAGAGTCGATGATCTGGTCGATGCAAGGGAGCGGAAATGGATCCTACGGGTAGGCCTTGTTGAGGTTGGTGAAGTCGACACACATGCGTTCCTTTCCTCCCTTTTTCGGCATGACAACCGGGTTGGCCAACCAATCTGGGTAGCGGACCTCGCGAATAACCCCTGCTGCCTCTAACTTGCGGGTCTCTTGGACGATGAAAGCCTACTTTTCAGTGGACTGTCGCCTTGCCTTCTGCTTCACGGGGCGCACGTTGGGGCACACATTGAGATGATGTTCAATCACATCCCTTGGGACTCCTGCCAGCTGATCAGGCTCCCATGCAAACACCTCCTTGTTAGCGCGCAGGAACCTGACCAAGGCCTCCTCCTGCGCAGGCTCGAGGTTGGCGCCTATGGTGAAGGCGGCACCAGCAGATCCATCCTCGTCGACCGGTACCTGCTTGGTCTCCGCCTTATCTTGGCTGAATAGCTGTTTCTTCTTAGCTGGTGCAGCCCCCTTGGGCGCGAGGACATCAGCGCTGGCGGGCTGCGCTGCTGCGGCCGTCTTGAAAGCAAGCTTGAGCGCCTCCAATGCATCCCCAGTGTCTCCGGACATGGTAAGGATGCCGCTGCTCCCGGGCATCTTCATGAGGTTGTACGCCGGGTGAGTCGCTGCCATGAACTGGGCCAAGGCTGGGTAGCCAAGGATGGCGTTGTACGGGAGGCCGATGGGGGCGATGTCGAAGTCGATCAGCTCCGTGCAGAAGTTGTCATGAGTGCCGAAGGTCACCGGGAGGCGAATCTGTCCCAAGGAGACGGTGGAACCGCCTCCGACGCCTGAGAAGGGCCTGCTGGGCTGAAGCCGTTCTAGCGGCACGTGGAGGAGGCTGAAGGCCTCCACCGAGAGCATGTTGAGGCCGGCACCACCGTCGATGAGGGTCCTGGTGACGGCCACTTGGCAGATGGTGGGGGTGCATAGCATCGGGAGCACACCCGAACAGGTGGGGTTGGAGGGATGATCATCCGAGCTGAAGGTCAGATCGGCCTTGGGTGCCACCCAGCCCGGGGGGCTTCTCGGCGCTTGAAGGCAACGCCGATCTGGCGGGTGAACGGCTTGACGTGGCGGCTCAAAGGTGGTGCCTGTGATCCGCCCAGGATGGCTGCGACGACTGGGGGTGCCGGCGTGGCATGATGGGCAAGGAAGAGGTCGCGTAACTCCTCCCAGGAGGCCACAGAAGCCGCTTGCAGGTGGAGCAGCCACATGCGCAAGACGCCGGTGAGGGCCATGGGCAACCAGTTTGCCATGGCCTTGTCGTCGTCCCCTGCCTTGAGGACGGCTTCTTCATACGCCAGTAGGAAGGCCTGCGGGTCGGCCATACCGACGTGGTGCGGCGGCATGTCCGGCCTGACCTTGCGCGGCCATTGCACCTGTCGCAAGGCGGGGACCAGGGCTTGGAGCCCCCTGGTCTCCGCGCCGGCGCCGACGGCTGGAGGGGGCGGTGCGGTGGCCGCCATGAAGGCAGAACGCGGTGTCGGTGTGGAATGGGTCGACGGAAGGGAGAGCCCTGGTGCACCCCTAACTGGTGCGCCAAATGTCGGATTTCGGGTTCCAGCAGACCATTGAGGTTCGAACTCTAGGGTGCGCGCGAAGATCTCTCCCCTACCAACTCACGTCTCTAAGCCTCGCAAGGAATCTAGGCTAGAAAGAAGAACACACAAGGGACACGAGGTTTATACTGGTTCGGGCCACCATTGTGGTGTAATACCCTACTCCAGTGTGTGTGTGGTGGATTGCCTCAGGGGCTGATGATGGACAGTACAAAGGAAGAACAGCCTCGCGAGAGGTGTTCTTGAGCTGGTGCGATGAACTGCTTGGGTGAGTTCAGTCGCCTCTCTCCCTCTCTTGTCTACCCCCAATCCTCCTTCCGCTACTCTGTGGTGGCTAGCTCTATGTATATAGAGAGGCCCTGGTCCTCTTCCCAAATAATGAGCGGGAAGGGCGCCAACAATTGGCCATTTTGAAGGGGAACATCTGGTACACTTATCCTGACTTAAGTTGGTCTTCGGCTGCCAAAGACTCTGACGGTGACGCTGTCCTGGGCTCCACGGTGACCTCCATCCTGCCGTTCCGCTGGTCTTGGTCTTGTTGCACCGCAACGGTAACCTTTGCCTGATGCCTTGGCCTGTGCTTGCCCCCTTTGCACCGAAGGAGAAACAAGGACACTATGCAGGCCGTCGCCCGCCTGGCGCCCGCCTGGTCTCGATCGTCATGGCTTGCGTCACGGGAACCTCGCGAGGTACCCCTGCCTTGATCTCTCTGCCTCCTCGTGAGCCCGCCTGGTGAGGCTACTCCTGAGGAAGCTTCCTGCCGTCCTCCCCACGAGGCTTGGCCCCTCGCGAGGGTCTTGGGCTTGAGCTGATGAAGCTGGGCTGCATTGGGCCTCCGCTTGAGCCACGCCGCAGGCCGCAGGCAGGCAAGTCTGGGGACCCCCGTTCCCAGAACACCGACAAAGTCTTCAGACGATTTTCCTCAAGTGCTTCCATTAACTTCAGTGTGAAGATCAAGCATATCAGGAGTGATAATGGAACTGAGTTCAAGAACACTAGTCTCAATGAATATCTTGATATACTTGGTATTACTCATGAGTTGTCTGATCCCTATACTCCTCAGCAGAATGGCGTCGTGGAGCGCAAGAACAGAACTCTTGTTAAGATGGCTCGCACCATGCTTCATAAGTGCAAGACACCTCAACGCTTCTAGCCTGAAGCCATTAATAATGTGTGCCACATTATCAACAGGGTATATCTTCACAAATTATTCAAAAAGACCTCATATGAACTCCTCACTGACAAGAAACCCAATGTAAGTTATTTCAAAGTCTTCGGTGCTAAATGCTGGATTAGAGATCATCACCATCACTCTAAATTTGCACCGAAAGCACATGAGGGTTTTATGCTTGGTTACAGAAAGGACTCGCACACCTATAGAGTCTTCAACCTCAATCATCACAAGATTGTTGAAACTGTAGATGTGCGGTTCGATGAACCTAATGGCTTGCAAAGAGAGCACCTACCTCCTGTGCTAGATGAAATGTCACCTGAGGAATCCATCAAGATCAAAGCTACTGAGGATATCATCCCTACTGAAGAATCTGCTGAAGAAGTCATTCCGGATCGTGAAGAAAATCACACTGGTGCTGCTGAAGAAACTGGTCCTGAAGAAATTGTTGGGCCTAAGCAAAGTCATCAACTCGCACATCCTCGCATTGCAAACGAAGTGCAGATCGAGAAGATCATCGATGACATCAATGAACCAGGTCCTCTCACGCGCTCAAAAGCTTCACATTTATCTAACTTTTGTGGGCATTTTGCGTTTGTCTCTATCATAGAACCCACTAAAGTTGATGAAGCATTCATGGAATTTGAGTGGATCCAAGCCACGCAAGATGAATTGCATCAATTCAAGCTCAACAATGTGTGGGAGCTTGTCAAGTGACAAGACACGCAAGCACAACATCATCGGTACCAAATGGATCTACCGCAACAAACAAGATGAAAATGGCCTTGTGGTGAGGAAGGCTCGTCTTGTAGCTCAAGGCTACACACAGGTTGAAGGAATTGATTTCGACGAAGCTTTTGCACCTATTGCTAGACTTGAGGCTATTCGCATATTTCTTGCTTATGCTAACCATCATAATATCATCTTATATCAAATGGATGTGAAAAGTGCATTCCTCAATGGTAAGCTTGAGGAAGAAGTATATGTTGCTCAACCACCAGGTTTTGAGGATCCAAAATTTCTAGATCACGTCTACGGACTCAACAAGGCCATCTATGGCCTCAAGCAAGCACCACGGGCGTGGTATGACACACTTAAGGAATTCCTCATGAAGAAAGGCTTCAAACCCAGTTCAATTGATCCAACTCTTTTCACCAAAGCATATGATGTTGAATTATTGTGTGCCAAATATATGTTGATGATATTATCTTTGGTTGTACTAACCAATGTTACAGTGACGAATTTGCCTATATGATGAGTGAAGAATATCAAATGTCTATGATGGGAGAATTGAAATTCTTCTTAGGTCTTTCGTCAACAATACAATGTCCTATTCTTATCTCAGGAGAAATACCTCAAGGATGTGTTGAGGATATTCGGCATGCAAGATTGCAAAGGTGTCAAAATCCCTATGCCCACAAATGGCCATCTATGCACTGATGAAAATGGTAAATGCTTCGATCAAAAGGTATACTGCTCCATGATTGGCTCTTTATTGTACCTATGTGCATCTAGGGCAGATACTATGCTTAGTGTTTGCATGTGTGCCCGATTTCAAGCTACACCGAAGGAATCACACCATAAGGCTGTGAAGCACATTCTTCGATATCTAGCTCACACACCAACACTTGGATTATGGTATCCCAAGGGACCTTCCTTTGATCTCATTGGATATTCAGACTCTGACTATGCTGGTGATCGGGTGGACCGCAAGTCAACGTCAGGCACATGTCATTTCCTTGGACGATCCTTGGTATGTTGGTCCTCGAAGAAGCAGAACTGCATATCACTCTCTAGTGATGAAGTTGAATACATTGTTGCTGGATCTTGCTGTGCTCAATTGCTATGGATGAAGCAAACCCTCAAGGACTATGAGATCAATGTGAAGAATGTGCCACTCTACTGCGATAATGAGAGTGCTATCAAGATTTCTCACAACCCAGTTCAGCACTCAAAGACAAAGCACATCTAGATTCATCATCATTTTCTTCATGACCATGTGTTGAAGGGCGATATCTCCATCGACCACGCAAATACTGAAGACCAGCTGGCCGATATCTTCACAAAGCCCTTGGATTTGAAGAGATTTAGCAAGTTGCGGTGTGAGCTAAATATCTTAGAATCTTTGAATGTCCTTTGAAAAGTACACAAATCCTAACACTTATGCAAACTTCATGACTTAGATGTGCAACACATGAAATAACGTTTTTCTTCAATCAATGAAGACTAACCCTCTAAGTGTGAAGAAATTAATGAAGAATTTGATTCTCAGAACCCTACGACAAGTGTACAGGGTGTCTGAAATCATCATTCTTATACGATGGGATACGCCACCAATCAAAGTTGAAAACCTTCAATTCGAGTTTTTTCTTCATTTTTGAAATTCCTTAGTTTTTCAAATTCTTCAACTTTGCAATGTCTTCACTCTTTCCGTCGTTGTTCCTCGTTGACTAATATATATATATATATGAGTTTATGTCCTCTACATCATTCACTTATTGCTAATTCTTCAAGTTGATTTTTCTGCTAAGTGAATGTGATCGGACCCTTTACCCCTCTATGCTAAACTCAACCCAGTCTGTTCACAAATTCTTCATGTGTGTTCTATTTGAAACCCGTTCAAAATCTTCACTGTATCCTTGTCAGCTGAAGAAATTGCAAACGAAACATTAAAATATTCTTACATGAATTTTCCGCTTTCGCCGCTCAAACCGTTACACATCCCTCAATAAGAGTTATCTACTCACCCACAGTCTTACACAGTCTCCACAACACTGTACGTGGGTGACACATGTCGCTAGGATGAGAAGGGTCAGGGGCACGTTCATCCATTTTCCTCGGGCGAGCGGTTTTTCACTGCGGCTATAAATACACCTCACTCTCCTCAGAGTATATTTACCCCGCTCGATCTCACTCCCCTCGCTCGAGCTCTCAAGCCCTAGCGTCGCCGCTACCTTCATCGTCCCTGATGAGGAAGAGCTTCACTGCCTTGACCTCGTCGTCATCGTACTCGCGTCGGCCGCGAACATCTTCTCTCCATCGTTGTCGTAGCCGTCTTACTCTGCTTTAGGGCGTGGAAGATCTAGACTGACGAACTTCTAAATCTACACTCTCAGTTCGTCGTGTTCTTCGTCAAGGGTAATTAAAAGTTACTTTTAATGCCTTTGTTACTACTGATGATTTTCATCAAATCTTCAAAAGGTGTTTATTCTTCAACTTCCACACTCTAAACACCTTGCACAATCAATTGTTCTTGATCTATTTCTCCAAGTGACATTTTTTCTTCAATATTCCTTAATTGTGTGAATCTCACAATCCGCACAACTCTGGAACCTAAGTCAAAGAATGCTTAGTGAAATTTTTCAAGACACATCTGGTCAATTTCCTCAAACTTGTTCCATTTTGCAAAAACTTCTGAGAACGCATATGACCTCTCCAAATTCTTCGCACCTATACTCTGTTCACAGGTACACATGTCTGCTGCTGAATCACTAGGTTCTCATCAACTTAACTCATTTGCAGCGTTCCTCGAAGAAAAGCTGCATACTTCCTCAAAGAACTCAATAGTTCAAATTCCCCAGCTGAAGAAAATGGCAGATGGCAAAAGACCTCAGAAGGGAGGAAAGAAACTGAAGTCAACACTGCTTTTGAGATCCCTACTGACATTTATGCAGGGTACTGCACACCTAATGAGGCAACTCATGGGAAGGAAACCAAGAATGAGCGCAAGGTGCGCATATAGAAAATTGAACGAAGATGGGCACGTGAATGGAGGGGGTACAGATATGTTACTCCAAAATATATGAAGAAATTCACTCTAAACCCTCCTTGCCCAAGACCTCCGTTGGCACCTGGCCAAAGAGCTGATCCCACAAGCATCAAACATGGTGAGGATTATGCTAATTAATGGGCCAAGTGGCAAGCCAAGTTGTCCAAGCAGGCCAAAGAAGCAGTGAAGAAATTCAATGAAGATTCTACTGCTGCCGCTGCTGAGGAAACTACAAGCAAGAAGGCTATGCCCAAGAAGCCTGCTCACAAACCACCTTCCTCAGCAATGCCCTCACGGCCAAATTCTGCAATGCTCTCACGGCCAAGCTCATCAGTGCCCTCACAGCAAATCCCTCAAGCTGCTCCAGTTCCTCCGGTTGCAAAACCCTCATCTCCTCTCGCAAAGTCCTCGGCACCTGTGCATCTCGCCACTTGCCAAAGTACCACATGCATTTCAATTGCCTCAGGAGCTTCGGCAAGTTCTTCAGCTCCTCCTCTGTCTTCAAAAGACCCTACTTTGCTGAAGACCAAGGCCACTGCAGGACGCGGCACTAGACCAAGTCCTCACAAGAAGCAAGTTGTCTTCCAAGTACCATCTGATGATGATGAAGCGGATGATGAAGAATTAGCCAATATCATCCAAGACAGATAGCAAAGGGCCGCTAGAGACAAGGGCAGTGTTGTGCCTCTTCTATTGGATCCAAAGAAGATCCTGGATTTCCTTGACCTCGGGCACAATGACCCAAACACTCCTTTGCCAGAGCTGGACCTCACTCCTGGACAAAGTCACATGTTGACAGTGTTCATTGCTGAAGAAAAATGGAAATATGATCAAGCCAGGACTGTGAAGAAAGCCCAGTATAAGAAACAGCGCTATCTGAAGGACAACATTCTCAAGCTTTCGCCTAAACAACTCCTCACTCTGCAATCTGAGATCCAGAAGCTCAGTGATGAATTTGACGCCTACAAGGCAGAATGGCTAGGAGCCAAAGTCAGATTTGTCAAACTGACAAAGAAAATCACTTCCAATGTTGCTGATCCAATGCACACTGAAATTCCTCAGGCTGAAGCATTTGCTCCACAAACTAATGAACATGCCAACACCGCTGATGAAATTCAGGCTGCTGATGAAACTGCAAGCACCAGGGCTGAAGAAATTCCAGTCGCTAAAGAAACTGCCAGGGTAACCACTAGTGTTGCGCCTGAAGAACATGTCAGGCCACCTGAAGCATCTAAAGCTGCGCCTGAAGAAGCTGAATAAGACAGGACAACTGCATCAGTTGTGCCTGAAGAAATTGCTACAATTTCCTCTGCTCCTCCTGCACCAACACCAAGCCCAGTTCTTCCTTCTGCTCTGGAAGTGAAGAAAACAAAGGTTGCGGAGCGAGCTGCTCTGAAGAAAAGGAAATCATCTTCTTCCTCAGAATCTTCTACACCCAAGAAGGCGAAGATTTTGACAAGCTCTCTTGAGAATCCAATTGATGTTGTTCCTCTCTCAAGCCAGCCATCAAAGGAACTTATTCCTTTTGGTGAAGATTATGAGATTTCGGATGAATCTAATGAAGAAAATCCTTCTGCTTTTCAACAGAGCAGATGGATGAAGAAATTGAAGTGGATACTATCACTTCAACTCCCCTGGTATCATCGCCAATGCCTTAGTTCACAGCTGAAGAGGGAGGCATGGAAGAAATGGAAGAAGATGAAGATGTGGACATTGGGAGCACCACACCTATGCTGAATGATGAATTTTGGGAAAGTCAGCACCCCAACTCTCCCTTGTTCACACCACTGCAGCAAATTCCTCATTCCCCAGTACCTACTGAAGTTCAGATGGGCTCTGATGAAATTCATACTGCCCCTTCCATTCCTGAAGATATTCCAGCCACTAGTGCTGATGACAAAGCTACTGAAGAAATGGAGACCCAGGCTGCTACTGAAGCAGAAGTTGGAATTCCTCAGCCTGCGGCTCCAGAGATTGAGATTCCTGAGGTTAGACTGCAATTGACTGATACTCCCCTGCCTAAGCCGAAGAATCCATTCTCGAAGACGCCAAAATTCAAGGCTGATGAATTCTTTCATGAGCATGTGTTCTTCACCGACTACAATCCTATGACTCTGCTCGTCTTAGAAGGAAGCGTTTCTGGACTGCCAGCCAAGCAAACTTCTATTCTTCACTGCTTTTCTATAAGGACAAAATCTTCGATCACACGCATATTCCTCACATGGACATGGAATCACTGCCGTGCTTCACACCAGTGCTCAGTGCTCTTCATGACGCTGGATTGCTCAACTTTTGCATAGACATATGCGATTGGAATGAAGAACTGATTCTTCAATTCTATGAGACGCTGCACATCACCGGAAATGTTGACGATGTCAACTCTTGGGTGTTGGACTGGATGACAGAAAATACAAACTTCAAAGTGTCGGCCTTTGAATTAATTCATGCCCTGCCTGTCAGTCCTCCCCTTGACGGTGCCCGTCGTATTTATCTTGAATCTGAACTGTCTGATCACTACATGCAAGTACTGATGAAACTGCTGAAGCCTGGTCAAGCCCCAAGAACCAAATTCCTCGTGAAGGAATTGCTATATGTGCCTCGGACTGTCTATCACATTCTGACCAAGACCTTGAGTCCAATCAAAGGCCATGACTCGAATGATGAAGAAGTCGTTGGCATCATGAAGAACCTGTTATTCAATATTATGCATGGTATCCCAATCAACTACCATGACTTCTTCATGCGGACTATGGAAAATGTTGATCTGTCTCCCTTTGAATTGAAGCCTTACGCTCCCCGGATTATGAGATTCCTCAGATCAAGGTATTCAATCAAGTACAAGGCTGACACACTCAACCATGGCAGTTACTTGCCCCCTATTGAAGTCCTCAAGCGGACATTTTCCCTAGCTGATGGAAAGGGCAAGGCCACTGCAATTGTTGATGAGGGCATTAGTCCATTGGATGGACAGTTCCGCAAAGCTGCCTCATACTCCACCAATGATGACTCTGCCACTCATGATTCTGCCGCCAATGCCTCAAAGCAAAGTCCTCAGGTAACAGCTCCAAGGGTGATGACTGATTGTGAGCTTCTCCTCAATCTTCATCAGAAGGTCGATTGCAATCATAAATGGGTCAAGTGTCAGTTTGGTTCAATTCTTCACAACATTACTCCTACGTATAATTCTGTGAAGACGAACCATTACTACCTCAATGAAGTTTTTGATCGCACCTGGGCTATTCTGACTCATCTCTACGATGATGACGATCTCAAGCAGATGGGTTTCAAGCAGGACTTCAACTCACTACAAAAAAATACATCCGTGACATTTTGGGCCAAATGAAATTTTTTTCTATCATACTTATGACACTTCTATGACGATAATTGTGACAAAACCCGGTATCATCATAGATGTGGTGGGCTCCAACTTCTATGACAAAAAAACATGATAGAAAATGGGTTTTTCGTCCTGGGCGGGCCGGAGACGCAGCTGCATGACATTCTTTGGGCCGTCCATGATGGAAAAAATCGTGGTAGAAGCGAGGGCGAGGAAAATTTCGGGGATTTCCCGGTTATGGTGGGTGGTCGGGGGCCGAGCGATGCACGTTTCTCTCGTACACATACGCACGTGTGTGCGAGGTGTTGGGCTCTAACTGAACCCGAGCGAGGCGTCGCCTATCTGAACCCGAGCGATTGCACTGCGGCTACGCGTTACTGAACCCAAGCGGTCGAGCGATTCCTTCTCTACTGCTGCTAACTGAAGCCGATCGATGCTGCCTCTGGATGAACAGTGAGCGTTGCAGGGGGGTTTGGATGAACAATTAGCGTTGGGGGGGTGGATGAACAGTGAGCGGTGGGAGTGGATGAACAGGACCCCATGGCGTTGCCTCTGGATGAACAGGACCCCGATCGATCGAGCCGGTTGGGGCTGGATGAACAGGACGGCCCCATGGAGGGCTGGATGAATAGTAGATGGTGGAGGGGTGGATGAACAGTAGCCTGTGGAGGGGTGGTTGAACAGTAGCCGGTGGAGTAGCGCGCGGTGGACGTTGGATGAACAGGAGCCCGTGCAGGCAGGAGGAGGTCGACGGTGGATGAACAGTAGCCCGTGGAGGCTGGAGGAGGTCGACGGTGCAGATGAATAGTATCCCGTGGAGTCCTGTTTTGCGGTACACCACATCCCTCCCGATGAACAGGACCCCTGTTTTGACCGTAGCGCTCCAACACAAGTCCGTTTCGTCCATTTTGCAGTACGTCACACCCCTCCCGATCAACAGGACCCACGTTTCAACTGTAGGAGGTCCGTTTCCTCCGTTTTGCGGTACGCCGGACCCCTCCCGATGAACAGGATCCCGTTTCGAATGTGGCCGGTCGAACACAAGGCCGTTTCCTCCATTCTACGATACGCCAAGCCTCGTTTCCATCGCCTATTCCGTCCAAGCCCCCCCCCCCCCGATGAACACAACGACGCATTCCGTTATGACCCAGCCGGTTGGTTCCCCATGAACATGACGACGATGTTGTTTCTCCGTTCTGACCCAGCCATGTACACGAGTCCTGACTGCATGTATGCACGAGTAGGCGTTTGAGACCCCGCCCGTATGTACACATATGTGGCCGTATTTTCTTTCTTGCACACTGGCCGATGTACGTACGTGTACATGCTACGTGTGCGCCTCTACTACGACACGTGCGTGCCTCTACATCCACCAGTATGTACATACATGTTCGCGACCAGAATGACAATGCTATGTATGCTTCGACCAGGTGGGTCCCGACTGTCAGACACTTCCTTGCTGTGAAAATGTAGCTGGTGGGTCCCAGCAGTCAGGGGGGCAAATCGTTTTTTCGGACGCACTTCCTTGCATGCGAAGATGTAGCTGGTGGGTCCCAGCAGTCAGGGGGGAAACATTTTTTTCGCGAAATACAGTGGCCCGTCCGGTGGGTCCCAGCTGTCAGGTGGAGGAATCATTATTTTCCGCGTAATAAGGAGGCACTTCCTTGCTGCGGCCGTGGACCCAGCTGTCAGCCTCTCCACGTACAGTCCACGTCCAATGGAAGTCGTTCCTTGACCATGTTGACCACGCTGCACCGAGAGCACCACGGCGGTGGACGACAGCGAGGCCTAGGAAGGGGACGACGTGGAGCCGGGGAAGATGCGGTAGTGGATGCCCACGCGGAGAGGAGTATGAGGGTTCACTGGTTCGGCTGTGGTGTGAGGCTGCCGTCGCCGTAGAATAATAGTGGGTGTGGGTGAGTGGAGGAATGGCCTGGCCAGCGATGGGAGTAGTAGGGGGCGGTGAGGCCTCCGCGGCAGCACAACCAGCCACCGGAGGCAGGAGCAGGCAGCACGACCGGCGCTGCTTTGGGCGGCTGGAGCTAGAAGACCAGAGGTTGAAGAAGCACGATGGCCGTTGGATGCACATCGTACGGTCACTACAGCTAGAATCGTTTATATTGACTAAGTTGACAAAGCCCTTGGTACGTCAACTTAGTAGGCCCACAGGTCAGCTTCCAAAATGGTGTGCCCCAGATGTCAGGGGGAGGAATCATTTTTTGGGTGGGTGAAGCTAGAATATCCGAGATTAAAGAAGAAGCACGGCATCCATTGGATGGACATCCAACGGCCACTGCTGCTAGAACCGTGTGTTCACTATAAGTTGACAAAGCATTGCATACGCGTCAACTCTCTTTTTTTAGGGGACATGTCAACTTACTAAGGCCACAAGTGCGTGGCAGAGAACTTATAGCTCATTTGAGATTTGTAAGAATGTGCAGCCCATTTTTGAATTCTAATGGAATTTACTATAGCCCATTTACAGTTTGTTAAAAGTACAGCCCATTTCAACCAACCGTTCAAAAGAGAATTCAACAAAATTTCCCACATTTTGATGGGATCCGAAATATTTTTATCCCGAAATTTCTAGTCAGATTAAATACAGTTTAGATATAAATTTATATTACGTAAAAATCCAACAAAACATTGCGCTCGCAACAATTAATGAAATTAAAATTTTCAATATCCAAAAATAATATTTTATAAAGTAATTACGTGTTTGGTGCATTTTTTTATAGTTACTGCCTAGTTTTTATAATTACATCCCATTTATTATTTCTTAAAGCCCATTTTCTTGTTAAGCCTAATACATCCCTCCTAGGGAAGATTTGCACCCCGGCGGGGCGGAGAATAACAACTTGACCTTGCCTGGGTAGTCCTAAAAAAGTATAGCTGGGCTAGCCATTTTCAGCTTGAAAGAAATTAATATCTGGGCTAGATATCTGGCCTGGGCTAGATGGGCCACAGGCCGCCCAGTTAATACCTGCAGCAATGTTTTCGTGGTTGTTCAGAGGAGAAAAATTAATATCTGGGCTAAACATCGAAAAACTCTGCAGTGCTCACACCTCAAAAACACAAATACTGCTCGAGCTGCTTGGTCCTAGCTGTCGGCCGCTTCTTGTGCAATTCTCTCATTTATTGACTACATAGGTTGTCAATGGTGTGGGACCATGATGTCAGGAAACCAGGAGGAAGCAAAAAAAATTATAGTATATATATATATACATATATATAAAATAAGGAGGCACTTGCATACGTGAGGCTATGGCCCTGGTGGGTCCCCATTGTCATCCTCTCCAAGTAAAGTCATCTCTTCGCCCGCGTGCGCTTTCTGGCCGAAATAGTCAGCGCCGCCCGCCTCGCTTCCCGGTGCAGGCGATTGCTCCGCCTTCAAACAACACAAGTGTCATCTGTCCGTCCATCTGCCACCCACATTAATGATACGCAGTTGCCGAGGCAGCTACTCCAGTGCCACACGTCCGTCCCTCCGCCGCCCACCATTGCTATATAAACTGCTGCGTCGGCCATAGCCACAGTCATCTGCATATGTTCCCTTTCTCCTGTACACACCACTAATGCCCACCATGGCTTCCTCGCGATCCAGTGCTCTTCGGGACGGGCGGAGAACAAACCAGAAGGAGATGGCAGCCATTGCTACCGACCGGTTGGCCGGCAGGCAGCCGGAGGATGACGACGTCCCAATGGAGAACATGGTAGTCGACGATCCGGCGCCAACCCCCTCCTCCGCGCCATCCTCACTGGTGCATTACACCATGACCATCGGCGAGGCTCGTGCCCAATATATGGACACAGTGAGGCAGATGCGTGAGGAGCAGTTCCGGGAGGCGCAGGCCGACGCCGCCTACCACCACTATCTCCTCTAGGAGCACCTATAGGCGGAGGAGAAGATCACCGCAGAGCAGGCGGAGTAGGAGGCGCTGCTCGACTCGAACTGCTCCGCCCGCGAGGGCCGCCTCGAGCGCTGCGGTACCACATGCGGGTGGCGGAGGCTGCGTCCGCCTACAAAGAGGGCGATGAAGCAGGCGATGCGTTGTTTGGCGAGACCGAGGACGAGGCAGAGGACAATGCCAGCTCTGACGAGTGCCCGCTCCACTGGCGTTGATGAGGCCCTACTCTGCCGAGGCACCACGGCACCAACAACGAGGCAGAGGACACCGCCGGCTCTGCCGAGGCCCCGCCCCGCCAACAATGAGGCAGAGGACATCGCCGGCTCAGCCAAGGCCCCACCCTACCGGCAACGAGGGGGAGGATTTCCACCGCTCCGTCGTGGCGCTGCCTGCCGGCAATGAGACAGAGGACATCACCGGCTCCGCCGAGGCCCCGCACCGCTGCCAACGAGGCCGCGCCACACAGAAAACAAGGAAGAGTAGAACACGGTAGGTCGCCGCCGCTTGGGTCCAAGTAAGGCCACCGCTGCTACCCTCCGGTTGAAGCCAAGCTAGGCGGGTTGACCATTGATGGCCGGTTAGCTTCTTGGCGGCGACGTGGAGTCAAAGAGTTGTGTTGGATAAGAACGCTGATTCTACTTAACTGCTGGTGCAGTTGGCTGACTGACACGTGGACCCAATAGGCCACATGTCAGTTATGCAACTACACGTGTAGTTAAGTCACTGAAGCTTCTGTTCGGCTCAGCAGGACACAGGTGGGTAGCTCCAGCGCACCCCTTTTTAGTTGAAGAATGTATGAAATGTAATGAAATCCGGCATGTTTATATGAAATCTTTCCGTGTATGAATGAATTTATTTCGATTAGTTCGAATTCCTGTATCACTGGCATTGGATGAACATGCAAAACAATACGTACTAGCATTATTCCCAGGGTGATCACCTCGTTTGCAGCAGTTTCACATGTACTTCTTCCGGTCCTTTCTCATATGCATACAAGTTTTGTCTTCAGTCAAAATATCTCTACTTTGACCAATCTTATAGAAAAAAGTATGCACATTCACAATGTGCAAAGTAAAAAGGAACAGAAGGAGTACAAAGAGTTTGAGCAGCTTTTTAGCGTTTCTGTACATTGCAATCAAACACAAAGGACTGCCAATTCATAGAGAACATTCAAAACAGTCGATGATTATGCATCTCAGCGACTCACATGTCAGAGGCAATATTTACTTCACAACTAAAGAATAAAGAAAAAATTGATCGACGCTGCTGATAGCGAAGGGCGTCCCATTCAAAAATATCAAATGCATGTCTTGCTAAAATCAATGAGCAAAATTTGACAAGGTTGTCCCATTCCAAAATATCAAATGCCTATGATTGTGGAATGGGCAGGGTTTGCCATCAGTTCGGACATTGACATGGCACCTCATGCTAAATAAACCAGATGTTCTTTTTGTGCAATTCCACCAAAATTAACCAAATTCGCGCGTAGCTTGTATGATTTCGCCCTTATATGTTGCAACGCCTTGAACTTATCGGCACCGCCTTTCTTGTGGTGGAAATGAATGATTTGATGTATTCATGAACATTTTGTGCAGTTCCCATTGAAATCAAGCTGAGCACCCCTATTTGCACAAATACAAAAAAAAGTGATTAGTATAAAGAAAATTGTACTATGAATTGAAAGTTTAAACAGGCACCTACATGGTCCATGTAGAGCACAATTTTAGAAAAATGGAACTCACCAGAAAGAATCCTAGAACAACATTGTACTCACGCATCACAGCAAAAAAATGGAGATTTGTCAGTCCTTCTGAGCTGAAGTTAGTTTGGTCTTGTGGGGAGTAATGTAACCATCCTTTAACTGCTCCTTCTGATGAGAAGATAGACAGGGCTTCTTCATCCTGGCATAATCAGAACTAGTCACTTCACGTTCTCCATATTCTTCTTTAGAGGAAGATGATCCTGTTGTGCAAAGACAAGAGGACAACTAAATGCTAGCATCCCTGTTTGCTCGATAAAAAGGAAAGGAAATATTTAAAACAGCACAGATGAAGCACTTCTCAAGGACAATACCACTTTTTCATGACAGTATCTAAACAGTAGCACAACACCAATAGAGATGACAAAGCTCAATCATATGGATGAAATCAGTGGGCGAGTTCCAACCTTTGTCAGGAGGCTTATTGTGTAGAGCATACAAATCAAGCACTTCTCAGGAACCATCTGTTGCTATCTACTGTGGTGGTCATGCTTACTATATACTCCTCGATTAGTTTAATGTTTCCAACATCTTCTTGTGTAGTTCCAATAAAATATATGGTATCTTCAAAGAAGATCCTTGTTTGCACAAGTAGAGATAATTACATATTACATTAAGAGTGTCATCAGATCAGTGGCAAAACAATTGTTCGTTCCAGCCATAGCAATAAATTAAGATGCAAAACTATATCATTACTTGTGTCATCATAGTTCTAGTGCTTCATTATAGCACCGGGAGTTGATTTTTGTTTTTCTTCCGCTTGTTCTTCCCCTTCATCACTTGGTTCAATAACAGACAAGTTTCGCCTTCAATGTAAGATTTGGCATGTCAATTAGGGAGCACAAGTATAGCACTAAACAATGACATTATTTTCTAATGAAAGTGGCAAAATACAGGCCAACAGTTGTGAAATATCCTTATCTTACCTCAATGGGATATTACGGTGCACATACAGATTGGAAGTCTTGTCTCCATTTGTGCAGTTCACTAAAATCAAGCAACATTACCGTACAAGTAGCACAACATATGAAAGCACACTGCAGAATCATGTGAAAGAATGCTAGTACCGACCTCTCATGATGCGGAATTCAAACAACTCACAAGAAGAAGATCTAAACCAAATTGCCAACACGGATGGGAAGTAAGATCTCCTCTTGTGTAGTTCCACTAAGATCAAGCAATCAAGCAACGTTGTTGGTGTGACATTTTGGTTGAACTGCACAAAACACTCTTAAAAAAAGTTTTTTGTGCAGTGCAACAAAAGGTCACAATGGCAACGAGGTGAAGTAGATAACCATGTTTACACAGAGGTGCAAAGGAAACAACTAGTGGTCAATAATGGTGGATGGCATAGAAGCCAACAAAAAGAAGCATCTACCTTATCTAAATGGGAAAGAAAGCAAGATAGTAGCATTTCTCAAACGGTGGCATAGATTAATATTAACATAGAGATTATATTAACAATAAAACCCGTTAAACATGTAATTTGCTTTTAACTGTGGCATTGCATCAATTTTCCAGCGGCATTATTAGAGGGTGTTTGTTTACAGGGACATTTTGGTGTAGGGACTAAAAAACTCCGTGTCAGTCCCATCTAAACCAAACAGGAGGGACTTTTAGTGACTAAAAGTGGGCATTTTTGGGACTAAAGAAAGAATACCTCGAGGGAGTCTTTTTGGGACTTTTTGCAGCAGTTGCCCCAGCCACGCATCGTACCTTGTCTCTATTAGTTCATTACTAGGGGTAAGATGGTCTTTTAGCATGTCATTTAATAACCTCTAGTCCATGTTTAGTCCCTGGAACCAAGCAGGTAGGGACTAGGGA
Organism: Triticum aestivum; assembly: GCF_018294505.1. Taxonomy (NCBI): domain Eukaryota; kingdom Viridiplantae; phylum Streptophyta; class Magnoliopsida; order Poales; family Poaceae; genus Triticum; species Triticum aestivum. The sequence continues at coordinate 106,938,704 of NC_057798.1, read as the reverse complement.
GTTTTTAACCAAACAGGGCCTTAGATTAACAACAGCTAAAGAGTTGCACAGGACAGTGGACGCACCAGCACCATGTGCATCTACCGATGTACTGTGGTCATGCACAGTCTGTTGCAACAAAGAACAAACAACCAAGGAGCATATTTGTGTTGGTCCCAGTTTTGTTATCTTTAGACACCTTTCCCTATGTGAGCGCATCAAATCTAGTCCTGCTCAAACTCTACAGCCTTGTCCCCCAAAACAAAAGATCGGTTTGTTGCAGATGTGCGTACTGCGTTTGTCATTACTTTCCCTTTTCGACCAACGTAGGTGCTGGATAGCCAGTCTGCACTAGTACTTTCACCCCTTCCTTTCCTCTATGAACCACGTCCTAGATTTATGCGATACAACTTTCCCCACTACTTTCCCCCATTCCTTTCCTCTTTGAACCACTTTTCCCACTACTTTCCCCCACTCCTTTCCTCTTTGAACCACGTCCTAGATTCATGGTATACATGCAGCTAGAGCAATGCATGTGGATAAGTAAATTATACCTTAAGGTTCTTGGGGCGTGGTTCGGTGGGCGACGGGATGGCAGCGAAGAAGAAGGGGTCGGAGGCCCTCCCGCGCCGCCGCTAGGTGAAAGTGAACAGCTGCGCCGGTAGTGGATTCCCTCCCTCGCCGACGGTAACAGTGTTAAGCCTCCTTTCCTTCCCGACGGGCAGATCCTGTCGGCTCTTTGAGCAGTAGTGAGGGGAGAGAGAGGCCAACGAAGTCTTGTTTAGATCTGGAGAGGGTGAGAGAGTGTGAAGAGAGCAACTACAAGCGCTGAGGCTCCAGCGTGTATATATATACTGGAGAGAGAGTGTGAAGTGTGCAAACCCTAGAAAACAAGCGCCGAGGCTGCAGCTTATACGTGATGAGGTGATTATACGGTCACTACGAGATCGTATAGCTCCATATCCATCCATTTTGACCAGTCAAAGAATCCTCCTGGCACAAATTATGCTCAAGTGTAGTTATCGAACCCGAGACCTCAATTTTTTTTTTGAGTGGAAGCCGAGACCTCAAGTTTGATGAGCGAACAGGCTAACCAGCTACACAACCCTCCCGTTATGTTCAACGAGAGGAAAATAACCTTTTATACATTCCTGCATTCGTGTGACAAGCATGCCATGTTTTTTTGTGTGTGTGGGAGTCATTGGGATTTAAATCATAATCATGTCATGTGTTTTTGGTGGTAAGACTATCCACAGTGGTGCAGAAATAATGCAGCCTTAGTCACCTTACCTCTCTCCACGTAGTACGTTGGGTCCCACCAGTCAGAGGGTCAAACAAACAAATTAATAAAAAAATTAAAAGCGCCAACGGTGTATCTTACCTCACACATCTCGCTACTGCTCGGGAACACTGTCCAATTGATCCCTCTGTTCGCTCACGTACTATTTTAAGTGAATCTGTATTATAACATGCACACAATTTTGAGCACTTGTATTCGATCTAAGTCAGTGTGCCACTGTATATCGTACTTACTACTCCCTCTATCTAGGTGTAATAAGTCATGTTAGAAGGTGCAGCGGGACCAAGGTGCATGCGTGTGTGCGTGTGTGTGTGTGTGTGTGTTTAACAGCATGTGTGTGTTAGAGAGAGTGACAGATCGACCTACTCCTACAGAGAGATGGTGTGTAGTGTATGATTTTAGCCGCGAGAGTCGGTGCATCCTCTCGTTTCTGGGCTTGTCTGGTAGGGACAGGCGGACAGCTGCCACGCCCGCTCCTGACCAGCTTGGCCCACCCAAAGCCCCTCCATTGCCCGCGCACGCTTCCCGCCCGAAACAGTCAGCGCCGCTCCAAAGAATCGGTGTGGCATTCATGCCCGGGCAGAGCGGACGCGACCTCTCACTGGCGCAAGAGTGATGGTTGCTTCGTCCGTCCAACTTACTGCTGGGTCTATGTGATTTGACGGCTCATTGGTCTTTATTACTGAGGTGGTAGGGCTGATGGATGTCCCACGCTTTCGGCGAAAGGAGGTACTACTAGATTACAATTTTCTCCATTCTTAATGTAGAGGAGTGCAAGAGCAGTGAAAACATGCAGGCTCAGTGATTACATGGCCCACCTCACACTATCACCATATTTTCTGGACACCGTGTGACACCTAACTCTTTACATAGTACTCCCTCCATTCCTAAATACTAGATGAGTCCCCACGCGTTGCCGTGGAACAGCCGTATATCTCTCTACATAAAATTATCGATTTCATAGAACTAAAAAAACTCTATAACCGCATGACAAATGTGGTAGCCAAACTAAAAAAACTCCCATCATCACTTAGATCATCCCACGCAAGGAAAAAAGATGAGCCAACTCCTACTGCATAATGGGATTATATTTTTCTTTTTGACATGTTAATGGGACTTAAAAGCTCACTTACATGCATGCTACCGGTGCATGCTTGCGTGCAGACATGTTGATGTGATTTAAAACCCACTCACATGCATGCCACGGTATTTCTGCATGCTTGCATGTGGCTTAGTGCGGAGCCTCTCAACGTCTAGATTAGACAGCTATTATGGACTGATTTAGTTCATCTAACGGCTACATTAATTTTGATGATATGGCTCAAGGAGAGGATAGGTAATTCCTAGTAGTGGGGGCTAGCTATTACTAGTAGATAAGTCTTTGTAGAGATTCTACTAGGTGAACTACATGCGGAAAAAAAATGAATGAATCTACACTTAAAATGCATCAATATACATTCGCATGTGGTTCATTGTGAAATCTCTACAAAGACTTATATTTAGGAACGGAGGAAGTACTAGTATAGTACGTACTGTAATTTATCAGCGAGATAAATTTGTACAATGCTATGAAGCTTCCAGCTTTTGTTACATGTATCTTGCGTCCAAGGTTGCCTGTTGCAACATTTCATCAAATACAAAGGAGACTAACATGCATGCTATTGCATCTCAATGATTGACAGATCATAGCAAATATGTACTCCCTTCGTTCCAAAATAAGTGTCTCAACTTTATGCAAACTTTAGTAAAAAGTTATACTACTACTAAAGTTGACACTTATTTTGGAACAGAGGTAGCTAAAGAAAAAAACGATTCATGCAGTCCCTAGCCCTTGAATCATGAACCCTAACCAGGCTTCAATTTGCTGGCAACGTTCGAGCTTCCTAAGAAATGAAGTTTGCAACCTTTTGACCATCAGATCATTTTGTGTAGTTTCACCAAAATCGAGATGAGCATCCCTATAGCAAACAAATTGAAGAAGCGTGATTAGAATAAGATTACTGGGACTAGTTGATGAGACATAAACTCATCACAAATATAGTACGTAGAAGCAAGTAGAGGTATGTGCGGGGCAAAGAAGTAGAGAAATATTCACATGGAGTGATGTGGGCAGCTGGAGCAGTGGTGCAACCCGGCTGTAAAGGGAGTTGTACCTGAGGGACATAGCTCAACCTTGAGGAGGGCGGCGGGAGGCGGCAACTGCCCACGTTGCGGCAGTGAGCAAGGGATGAAGGCAAACTCACCGGCTTTGTGAGAGAGAATGGCGGGGACCCCTGATCGGGACGTGCCGACAGTTGGTTTTCGCCGTCGGCGGCGGTGACCGCATCTACACTAAGCATCCACCCCTTCCCCCGGTGGACGTGATCCGCCGGGATGTTAGAGATGTGGCCACAGTCATTTTGTGCGAGAGAGTGTGAAGAGAGCAACCCCAGCAAGCAACCATGTAGGCTGGCCCGTCCTGACTATGTATATAATGGAGCGGTTTCCTTTTCTCTCCATATGAACCTATCATATTGCGTACGTGCCACTGAAGAAAAAAACTTTATTTATAAATGATGCAGCACCTACTACTCGTTCTCCTATAACCTTGCGCTTGGCATCTCCAAAATATTAACCTTGCGATTGGCTCTTCGCCTCTTCGGGAAGTAGAGCAATAATGGTAGTGCAGTGTATATCGTCCTGGCTATATGAGACCGAATGAATTGCTGCACGTCCACCATGTGGGCGAGGGTCGAGGGGCGAGGGAGAGTGCTACATACGGAGCAAAATGAGTGAATCTACACTCTAAAATACGTCTGTATACATCAGTGTTTGGAGTATGTACTAGTAGTTCATATTGAAATCTACTAAAGGACATATATATCCCAAACAATATGATATAATCTCTATAACGAAAGTAGTAGGGACAAGGAGTAAACGGAGGGAGTAGTAAATTTTTCTCCTCGTCCTGCGAGCCACCGCGCGCATGGGCGAGGGAGCGGGCGTAAGGCGGACAGTACTAAGCAAGCTTCACCTCGTCCTGCGAGCCACCGCGCCCGTGGGCGGGGCAGACGACGTACAAAGCAAGCTTCTCCTCGTTCTGCGAGTTGATGGGACACATCAAAAGTACTCCAATGCATAGAGCCTTGCCTCTAAGGTAGGCCCCACATGGTTTGCCTCTTTTTTCAACATAATGCGTCAAGTCGCAATTTGTTTGTTCACCTGTGGTAGATGATCCTCCCTCCACCAAGTGGACAACCAGTACACGTGCCAAATTACCACGTGGGCTGCCTTTTTCGTACAGAAATGAGCTCCACCGTGTACCCGCATGGGTGTGGTTGGGAAAGAGATGGGAGTACGTGCGCCGTGCATGCACCTCTTCTATTCGTGCACGTCCCCACCTACGTGGGTGTGTGTGAGAGATACAAACCGTGTTCGTGAGTGTTTTTTGTTTTGGGGTGGGGGTGGGGGTGGGGGTTGATTTCGTGAATGTATTTGTGGGAATATGTGTCGATGACATCTCAAATAAAATTTTGCATGCAATGTGTGTGAAATGGAGGCCTATCCATATCATATATAGAGGGTCGGGCAATCCACGAGAAGAGAGGGAGGGGTCATAGATATCGATAGAGTCAAAGATAGGATCAAGTGGGTGGGTGCGAGATCGATGAAGAGAGCCATCGAAATTGTGTGTGTGTGTGTGTGCAAGTCAAAGATATAGGGCGACTGACCTACCAGAACGTCAGAGGGAACATGTCAAGTTTGTGTGCGGCAGGGAGACATGACTAGAGCGCTCGATGTACCGGTGTGTGTGGGGGGATAGGGGTGATACGTCTCCAACGTATCTATAATTTATGAAGCATTCATGTTATTATATGATCTGTTTTGAATGTTTATGGGCTTTATTATACACTTTTATATTATTTTTGAGACTAACCTATTAACCGGAGGCCCAGCCCATGTCGCTGTTTTCTTGCCTATTTCAGTGTTTCAAAGAAAAGGAATATCGAATGGAGTCCAAATGGAATGAAACCTTCGGGAAAGTTATTTTTGGAACAGAAGCAATCCAAGGAACTTGGAGTGCAAGCCAGGGAAGCTTCAAGGAGGCCACGAGATAGGGGGCGCGCCCACCCCCCTGGGCGCGCCCTCCACTCTCGTGGGCCCCTCGTGGCTCCACCGATCGACTTCTTTCGCCTATATATTCCCATATACCCTAAAAACATCGAAGAACAAGATAGATCGGGAGTTCCACCGCCGCAAGCCTCTGTAGCCACCAAAAACCTCTCGGGAGCCCGTTCTGGCACCCTGCCGGAGGGGGAACCCATCACCGGTGGCCATCTTCATCATCCCGATGCTCTCCATGATGAGGAGGGAGTAGTTCACCCTCGGGGCTGAGGGTATGTACCAGTAGCTCTGTGTTTGATCTCTCTATCTCTCGTGTTCTCTCTATGGCACGATCTTGATGTATCGCGAGCTTTGCTACTATAGTTGGATCTTATGATGTTTCTCCCCCTCTACTCTCTTGTAATGGATTGATTTTTTTCCTTTGAAGTTATCTTATCGGATTGAGTCTTTAAGGATTTGAGAACACTTGATGTATGTCATGCCGTGCTTATCTATGGTGACAATGGGATATCACGTGATTCACTTGACGTATGTTTTGGTGATCAACTTGCGGGTTCCGCCCATGAACCTATTCATAGGAGTTGGCACACGTTTTCGTCTTGACTCTCCGGTAGAAACTTTGGGGCACTCTTTGAACCACTTTGTGTTGGTTGAATAGATGAATCTGAGATTGTGTGCTGCATATCATATAATCATGCCCACAGATACTTGAGGTGACAATGGAGTATCTAGGTGACATTAGGGTTTTGGTTGATTTGTGTCTTAAGGTCTTATTCTAGTATGAACTCTATGATAGATTGAATGGAAAGAATAGCTTCATGTTATTTTACTACGGACTCTTGAATAGATAGAACAGAAAGGATAACTCTGAGGTGGTTTCGTACCCTACCATAATCTCTTTGTTTGTTCTCCGCTATTAGTGGCTTTGAAGTGACTCTTTGTTGCATTCTGAGGGATAGTTATATGATCCAATTATGTTATTATTTTTTAGAGAACTTGCACTAGTGAAAGTATGAACATTAGGCCTTGTTTCATAGCATTGCAATATCGTTTGTGCTCACTTTTATCATTAGTTACCTTGCTGTTTTTATAATTCCAGATTACAAAAACCTATATCTACCATCCATATTGCACTTGTATCACCATCTCTTCTCCGAACTAGTGCACCTATACAATTTACCATTGTATTGGGTGTGTTGGGGACACAAGAGACTCTTTGTTATTTGGTTGCAGGGTTGCTTGAGAGAGACCATCTTCATCCTATGCCTCCTACGAATTGATAAACCTTAGGTCATCCACTTGAGGGAAATTTGCTACTATCCTACAAACCTCTTCACTTGGAGGCCCAACAACGTCTACAAGAAGAAGGTTGTGTAGTAGACATCAAGCTCTTTTCTGGCACCATTGCCGGGGAGGTGAGTGCTTGAAGGTATATCTTTAGATCCTGCAATCAAATCTTTTTGTTTCTTGTTTTATCACTAGTTTAGTTTATAAAAGAAAACTACAAAAAATGGAATTGAGTTCGTCTCATACGCTTCATCTTTTTAATATCTTTCATGAGAATGATGGATAGGAATATTTTGCTCAAGTGCTAGAAGAAGAAGTCTATAAAATGTTTGGCATAAAATATTTGAATGATGAGCATGATTGCAATGTTGTTAGTATGAATTCCTTGAATAGCCATGATGCTAATGACATGCAAAGCCACAAGCTTGGGGAAGCTATGTTTGATGAAAATGATATTTTTTGTCCCCTAAGTTTTGATGAGAATATTTGTGATGATGAAAGCATGCCTCCTATTTATGATGATTATATTTATGAAAGTCGATTTGGAGAGGTCATGACTTTATTTAGTGATGAATCCACTATTTCGGAAGAGGTTCCAATTGATTATGAGAACAAAGTTGCTATCTATGATGATTATTGTGATGACTTGTATGCTATTAAGAATAATGCTAACCATGAAACTTGTCATCATGATTTTAGTTTTCAATTGGATTATGCCTCACATGATAATTATTTTATTGAGTTTGCTCCCACTACTATTCATGAGAAGAAATTTGCTTATGTGGAGAGTAGTAAATTTTCTATGCTTGTAGATCATGAAAGGAATGCTTTAGGAGCTGGTTATATTGTTGAATTCATTCATGATGCTACTGAAAATTATTATGAGGGAGGAACATATGCTTGTAGGAATTGCAATATTATCAAGTTTCCTCTCTATGTGCTTAAAATCTTGAAGTTATGCTTGTTTTGCCTTCCTATGCTAGTTGATTATTGTTCCCATAGGTTGTTTGCTCACCAAATCCCTATGCATAGGAAGTGGGTTAGGCTTAAATATGCTAGTCATATTCTTCAAGATGCTCCCGTTATGTTTCAATTCTTATCTTTTATGTGAGCATCATTGAAATCATCGTGCGTAGCTAGGGGCGTTAAACGATAGCGCTTGTTGGGAGGCAACCCAATGTTATTTTTGTTCCTTGCTTTTTGTTCCTGTTTAGTAATAAATGATTCATATAGCCTCTAGTTAGATGTGGTTTTATGCTTTAATTAGTGTTTGTGTCAAGTAGAACCTTTGGGAAGACCTGGGTGAAGTCTTTGTGATCTTACTGTAAAAAACAGAAACTTTAGTGCTCACGATAATAACTGATATTTTTTACTGGAGAGTGCTTTTAGGTTGATTCGTTTTGAATATGATTAATAGACAAATTATTCAGGTCCACAAATTTATTTCAGAATTTTTGGAGTTCCATAAGTATTCGAATGATACAGATTACTACAGACTGTTTTGTTTTTGACAGATTCTGTTTTCTATGTGTTGTTTGCTTATTTTGATGAATCTATGAGTAGTATCGGAGGGTATGAACCATAGAGAAGTTGGAATACAGTAATTTTAACACCAATATGAAATTAGAATGAGTTCACAACAGTGCCTAAGTGGTGGTTTTATTCCCTTATACTAACGGAGCTTACGAGTTTTGTGTTGAGTTTTGTGTGGTTGAAGTTTTTAAGTTTTGGGTAAAGATTCGATGGACTATGGAATAAGGAATGACTGGAGCCTAAGCTTGGGGATGCCCATGGCACCCCAAGATATTCAAGGATAACCAAAAGCCTAAGCTTGGGGATGCCCCGGAAGGCATCCCCTCTTTCGTCTTCGTTCATCGATAACTTTACTTGGAGCTATATTTTTATTTGCCACATGATATGTGTTTTGCTTGGAGCGTCATTTTATTTTGTTAGTATTTGCTTGCTGTTATTTAGAATAATTTTTTGCATCTATATTTTCAATAAAAATGTCAAGGATAGCCTTTACCATGCTTATTTTGCTAGTATACATGTTGCTGTTTGAAAACAGAAAGTTTACCGCTGTTGCAAAAATTCCCTAGAAAAGTCATAGAATGATATAATATTGAATCTTTTTGCATAATGAGATCTGATAAATCTTCTACAGCATAGTATTTTTCTCATAATTTTTGGAGTAAGGGAAGTATGATGAATCTTGCATTCTTTACAGACTATACTGTTTTGGCAGATTGCTGTTATGTTTGCATTGTTTACATATGTTTGCTTGTTTAATGATTCTATTTGAGGATAGGAGTATTAAATATGCAGAGACATTTAGTATGCAATGTTGAATAATAATTTTAGTGATTTGTTACAGTAGAAAATGATAAGGTTTTTGCATTGGTTTATACTAACTTATCTCACGAGTTCTTGTTGAGTTTGTTGTGGATGAAGTTTTTGAGATTTAGGAAACCGAGATATAAAATGAATTAGGAGACACAAAAACTCAAGCATGGGGATGCCCAAGGCACCCCAAGATAATATTTCAAGAAGTCTCAAGCATCCAAGCTTGGGGATGCCCCGATAGGTATCCCACCTTTCTTCTTCGACAACTATCGGTTAGTATCAGTTGAACCTAAGTTTTTGCCCCTTCACATGAGTAGTGCTATCCTTGAAATGGCATGTTGTTTTGCTTTGCTTTCTGTATGAATAAAATACCAATATCTGAAATTCTTAAATGAGATAGAGTCTTCACATAGCTACATAATTATTTAACTACTCATTGATCTTCACTTATATCTTTTTGGAGTAGTTTGTCATTTACTCGTGTGCTTCACTTATATCCTATGAGTAAATGGTTGAATGAGTTGAATGTCATAAATCTGAAATTATATATCTCTCATTTCTTATCCATGGGGAGTAATGACTTCACATCTAAGAAGTAGAGGTTGTAAATTTATTGAAGGTTAGCAAGCATCGTATTGGTCATTTGAACAATTCATGAAAGAATATTGAAGGAAGAGAGATTTCACATATAAATATACTATCTTAGACATCTTTTAATATTGTGATCACTCATTAAGTATGACATGCTAAAGAGTTGATGTTGGACAAGGAAGACAACGTAATGGGTTATGTTTTCTCACATCTCAGTTAAATTATATTGTCATGGATCATTTAAACATGTTGAGATTGCCCTTCCCCCTCATGCTAGCCAAAATTTCTTGCACCAAGTAGAGATACTACTTGTGCTTCCAAATATCCTTAAACCCAGTTTTTGCCATGAGAGTCCACCATACCTACCTATGGATTGAGTAAGATCCTTCAAGTAAGTTGTCATCGGTGCATGCAATAAAAATTGCTCTCTAAATATGTATGACTTTTTAGTGTGAAGAAAATAAGCTTTATATGATCTTGTTATGGAAGCAATAAAAGCGACGGACTGCATAATAAAGGTCCATATACAAGTGGCAATATAAAGTGACGTTCTTTTGCATTAAGATTTTGTGCATCCAACCATAAAAGCACATGACAACCTCTGCTTCCCTCTGCGAAGGGCCTATCTTTTACTTTATGTCTTTTACTTTATGCAAGAGTCAAGGTGATCTTCACCTTTCCCTTTTTTGATTTTATCCTTTGGCAAGCACCTTGTGTTGGAAAGATCCTGATATATATATCCAATTGGATGTAAGTTAGCATGAACTATTATTGTTGACATTACCCAAAGGTGAATACGTTGGATGGCAACACTATAAGCCCCTATCTTTCTCAGTGTCCAATTAAAACTTCATAACCATAAGTATTGCGTGAGTGTTAGCAATTGTAGAAGACTATATGATAGTTGAGTATGTGGAGTTTGCTAAATCAAAGCTCTGACATAGACCCTTCCTGAAAATAAGATGAATTGCAATTGTTTGATGACTGAGAATGAAGGTCGCTAGTTTTCAAGAAAGTTTATGGCCTGTGCTTTAACATGTGAATAGCTTGTTACTTGATCATGAGAAGTTTTATGAGATGAACTACTGTTTGACATATAATCATGCTAGAAAAGGTGATTGAAATTATCATTGATCAAACTTGTTCAGCTGCTAGCATTCGCACTTCATAAATTCTTTCTTTTATCATTTACCTACTCGAGGACGAGTAGGAATTAAGCTTGGGGATGCTGATATGTCTCCAACGTATCTATAATTTATGGAGCATTCATGCTATTATATTATCTGTTTTGAATGTTTATGGGCTTTATTATACACTTTTATATTATTTTTGGGACTAACCTATTAACCGGAGGCCCAGCCCATATTGTTATTTTCTTGCCTATTTCAATGTTTCAAAGAAAAGGAATATCAAACGGAGTCCAAATGGAATGAAACCTTCGGGAAAGTTATTTTTGGAACAGAAGCAATCCAGGGAACCTGGAGTGCAAGCCAGGGAAGCTTTGAGGAGGCCACGAGATAGGGGAGCGCGCCCACCCCCCTGGGCGCGCCCTCCACTCTCGTGGGTCCCTCGTGGCTCCCCCGACCGACTTCTTTCACCTATATATTACCATATACCCTAAAAACTTCGAAGAACAAGATAGATCGGGAGTTCCGCCGCTGCAAGCCTCTGTAGCCACCAAAAACCTCTCGGGAACCCGTTCCGGCACCCTGCCGGAGGGGGAACCCATCACCGGTGGCCATCTTCATCATCCCGGTGCTCTCCATGATGAGGAGAGAGTAGTTCACCCTCGGGGCTGAGGGTATGTACCAGTAGCTATGTGTTTGATCTCTCTCTCTCTCTCATGTTCTCTCTATGGCACGATCTTGATGTATCGCGAGCTTTGCTACTATAGTTGGATCTTATGATGTTTCTCCCCCTCTACTCTCTTGTAATGGATTGATTTTTCCCTTTGAAGTTATCTTATCGGATTGAGTCTTTAAGGATTTGAGAACACTTGATGTATGTCTTGCCGTGCTTATCTGTGGTGACAATGGGATATCACGTGATCCACTTGATGTATGTTTTGGTGATCAACTTGCGGGTTCCACCCATGAACCTATGCATAGGGGTTGGCACACGTTTTTGTCTTGACTCTCCGGTAGAAACTTTGGGGCACTCTTTGAAGTACTTTGTGTTGGTTGAATAGATGAATCTGAGATTGTGTGATGCATATTGTATAATCATGACCACGGATACTTGAGGTGACAATGGAGTGTCTAGGTGACATTAGGGTTTTGGTTGATTTGTGTCTTAAGGTGTTATTCTAGTACGAGCTCTATGATAGATTGAACGGAAAGAATAGCTCCATGTTATTTTACTACGGACTCTTGAATAGATAGAATAGAAAGGATAACTTTGAGGTGGTTTCGTACCCTACCATAATCTCTTTGTTTGTTCTCCGCTATTAGTGGCTTTGGAGTGACTCTTTGTTGCATTTTGAGGGACAGTTATATGATCCAATTATGTTATTATTGTTGATAGAACTTGCACTAGTGAAAGTATGAACCTTAGGCCTTGTTTCCTAGCATTGCAATATCGTTTGTGCTAACTTTTATCATTAGTTACCTTACTGTTTTTATAATTTCAGATTACAAAAAACTATATCTACCATCCATATTGCATTTGTATCACCATCTCTTCACCAAACTAGTGCACCTATACAATTTACCATTGTATTGGGTGTGTTGGGGACACAAGAGAATCTTTGTTATTTGGTTGCAGGGTTGCTTGAGAGAGACCATCTTCATCCTACGCCTCCTACGGATTGATAAACCTTAGGTCATCCACTTGAGGGAAATTTGCTACTGTCCTACAAACCTCTGCACTTGGAGGCCCAACAACGTCTATAAGAAGAAGGTTGTATAGTAGACATAACGGGGTTGGGGGAGGGGTAGGCAGAGGCCTAACTATAGAGGTAGAACAACTCGTATATGTGTTGGGAAGGAGAGACCCAGCTATGTCTTGAGGGAGATCGGTCGACATCCATACATAAATAAAGGTCGGGAAATAGGATGGGACAGAGAGAGAGAGGAGAGAGAGAGGGAGGGAGAGGGGTAGAGTGTTGGATGGGTGATGAAGTTGCTTCTCGAAGATGGTGGGAGAGGCCTACTAGACAAACTGAGGGTGGAACTGCAATGTTATCAATAAGAGTGCAGATGTGTTTCTGTGTGTGCCTATGCATGATAGATCTGTCGGGACGCATCCATGGATGATGAATGGGAACCATGTGTTTGGTAAACAAACCTAACTAGATCGGTAGATCAATTGTTGTTTGTCGGAAGAAGGGAGAGACATAATTAATGAGGTAGATCGATCGACGCATGGGTAAAAATGAGTTATAAGGACCTAGCTAGCTATATGTATAGCGAGAGATCGGTCAGTGTATGTCCATTTGTTAGAGGCAAATAAGGCCCAGCGAGATAGATAGATAAAGAGAATGGAGCTAGGAGGTGGTGCGAGAGGCCCAGCTACTAGCTAGATAGGGGGAGGAGTGTGCGGTTGTGAGATCTATGAAAAGAGGGGCGAGAGTTTACATGTGGGTGTGACCATATGAGAGACACGAGGCAAGGACACATAAAGGAGGAGATTGAAGGTGCGTGTGTATGTTGTAGGCAGGCATCGCTAGAGAGGTTTATCGATCGGTGTGTGTTAGAAAGGAGTTGTGGAGACTCTGGGAGAACGACCTAAAGAAAAAAATGAATGTGCCCGGTGGATAGAATGCCGAGGGAGGGGGAGGGCGAGGAGGGCGTGTGCATGCACGAGAGAAAGTTAGTGGTAGCTACAAAGGTTAGAGGATTGTGGTGGTGTAAGAGACTAACAAAGATCATAATTTGATATGGAAGTGGATTCATATATTTGAATAGGAGATCATAGTGTTTTAAATATATGCATGCATTAATATAGTGGTGATACACGTGTTGTGCACATGTTATACCATAATGTGATAATGCATGGTGTTTGCAACTCACAGCTAAATGTCGAACAATCTAAACCATACTATACATCAAACAATCTCACATTTTATTTGAATTTGTGATAATGTGTGGCGTTTGCAGCTTACAACTAAATATCGAACAATCTAAACAATACTATATATCGAACATTCTCACATTTTATTTGAATTTGTGGTAATGTGTGGTGTTTGCAACTCACATCTAAATACTTGTAGGCGTAGGGGGCGGGGCACCATACATAATATGATAAACACATTATACATATGAGACATGGTTTAGATTATGAAGATCTAGCTAGATCTAGAAATGTAATGTGATTTGAAATCAACATAAAGTGGATTCAAAAAATCGAGTTCGAGTTCATATAGTACACATAGTTCATATGTAACTCGACACTAATCATGTGGTGTGTTGTGAAGATAATACACAAACGATGGTTTAACTTGACAATAATGATGATTGTAGATCTTATTAAAACAGAGAAACAAATTCAAATGCTTTGACTTCACAACAATCATTACTGTAGATCTTATTCAAATAGAGAAACGAATTCAAATTTAGTTCATATTGAAGCGGTAGTATATACGTTTGGAATGCACTAAAATGTTCATTTGAGTAGTAGGTTGCATTCATTATACACGTAGCCAAAACTTTTAATTGAACATAACATGAATTCAAAGTTTTGAATGACATTTGTAGTGCGCATTGATTTGGTACAGTACACGTTAGGCTTGTCCGGAAATTTCAACCCACGCCTTGTTAGCCCGAAATATTTAAGATATACCTTTGTCTCGTCGTGCTCTGACAACTCCCTCCATCTCAACCCGCGCCTTGCTATTCCGAAATTACAACTCACGCCAAAACTCCCACCTCCTGTGAAATCCCGACACGCGAAAAGCCTGTGGTAGCCCTGAACCGAAAGAACTGCCTCAAATCGGTGGGGGTACTTTCATAACTTACCCCACATTTCGGACAAGTGCGTCCTTAAGCCATGGTTCCCCACTGCCATCCCATCCGCCCACCCATTCGTACACCGAGGCCGCGAAAACCCGCGATGAAGCCCCACACCCTGCTCCATCCACCACCCAGCCGGAGCCTCTTCCCTAACGACGTCGTCCAAAGCAACACCTCGACGTCCCTCATCCACCGTATCGGATGAGGATCCGTCGTCGATCTTGTCGTCCCGCCGGTTCAGCCACCCCGTCCTCCACCTCCAAGGAGCTGCCCCGACGTTCCCCTCATCTTTCGCTCCACCTCCATTCCCACACCGCCGTCTTCACCTGCACCACCGGAAGAGCATCATCATCACTGTTTCCTCGGATGAAGTTGCGGCCTAATCGGCACCACCAAAGAGGTTGTACACTAATCGCCGCATTTTCTTCTTGATTCGATCTCACGGTGCTGCTGACACTCGGTCCCGAGCCTACACGGTGCGGCTCCATCCACGACGGCGTCACCGGCCACTTCCTCCACGGCGTCGCTCCCTCGGCGGCGACGTCCACATCAGTAGGAGTTCCTGCTACTTTAGCTCTTGCTCGCGTTGCTGCTCTGCTCTTGCTCTCGGTCCCCTGCCTGGTCTGCTCTTGCTATTGCTCTTGCTCGCGTTGCTGCTCTGCTCTTGCTCTCGGTCCCCTGCCTGGTCTGCTCTTGCTATTGCTCTTGCTCGCGCTACTGCTCTCGCTCTTGCTCTTGCTTGCAATGCTGCTCCAATTTAGCTACACTTCAGTCGACTGAATCGACTTTTTGGTCAGTCGATTTTCAGGGGGTGGGGGGGCTCGCCGGGGTGAAGGAAGAACT
>NC_057798.1:106920135-106923006 GCF_018294505.1 Triticum aestivum | reverse complement strand
GGTACCCCACTATCTATCTTAGGGTTCAGGGTGGGGGCGGTGGTCGCAGGCCATGGCGGGGCGGTGGCGTGGGGATGGCCGGAGAAAAAGCTCGGCACAGGGGGCCTAGAGGATGGCCGGGGCGGTGGCGGACCGGCGGTGGGGAGTGTTTTTGGGGCGGGCGGGGCGGCGCACCGCCGGCCATGGGCGGCGGGGGGCTGTTGTTTGCCCGGTGGTGGCTGGCGGCTCAGGGGGTGGAGGTTGAAGATGAACTGCAGGCCCTTGATTTCGTATCCAATGGCTGCAAAATCGACTGCCAGAGATGAAAAAGTCAATCGACCGACGTGTAGCCTCACCTTGCTAGTGTGTTCAGTTTCGACAGCAAAATTCAGTTTCGACAACAAAATTTAGTTTCGACAGTTAAGTTCAGTTTCGACAGTTAAGTTCAGTTTCGATAGCTAAATTCAGTTTCGACAGGTAAGTTTAGAGATGAGCGGCTGATGTATTTTACATCTAGCACTTTGTGGTTATGTATTTTACGTCATGTATTGGAGATGCTATTAGAATTCCACTCAGGTTAATGTTGTCTCTCTTGTCCTGCTTCAGCCTCGGCGTCGTACAACTCACCAGAGATGCTCCAACGATGAAACCCTCCATCACAGTGGAGTAGTACCTCGGGCTCCATCTCCAGACGCCTAAGATCTTCTTCCCCTCCTCCGACAGCCAAGTCAGCCGGAGCATCCTCATCGGCCAACCCAATCACGCTGAGATCGACATGGCTTCGCCAAAGAGGTTGTACGCTTGTTGCATCTCTTTTTTACTCTACATGTTATATATATTGTCCACTGATCACACGTAGTAACGGGAAATACGATTACTTTATCCTATTATACGACAAGCAATGAGGTACCAGGCAACTTAGCTTTCCGTGATGAACTCTCTTGAACGCCATCATTATTTATCTCTGCGCGTTTGAGCTGTGCATTTGTCGATGGCCCTGGGATTTGAGCTAGTAGGGCAGTGGCCTGGGTCCAAAGTAATAGAAGTGGCACAAACACATTTTTTAGTGTAGGCTTTTCCTTGCTCAAGCCTGCCTACTAGCATCGCCAGTGCTTGAAAGGAAAAGTGAATGAAAAACATAGGAATTGGGAAGTTTCCTATGGTACTACTATTCATGAATTTGGTTCAGAGGAATGGAGCAAAGGAAAACTGTAGGATTTGTTCCTTTAGTGTCTCCTTGAAAGAAAAAACGTAGGAATTTTAATTTTCACTTGTCCTCCTTTTCAAATTCCTATTCATGAAGCACAAGACTAAGAGATAGTAGCATAATATCATTATAACCGTACATTTTCTTGTGGTTTGACTTAATCTCACCATACTTCTTTGCATCCTGTGATCTTCCAATTGTTGTGAATCAAACACCCAGATTGGCAGAAATCATGTGTTTTTAAATTCTCTGTTTTGCACGTGCATTCCTATCATATTCCTGTCTATTTCCTATCCCTGCATTGTTGGAATCCTCCAATTCAAACGAGCCCTTACAGAATTACTTCTCTTATAGATAGTTGTCAAAGAAAACCTTGCGTGGTTTGTCCCGCTCCTGCTGCGCCATCGTCCACCCCAGCTCGGCTGCTCCAATGACAGAAGGGTCTAGCACAGCAGGGATCCGGCCTCCAGACTGTCTTTCGCCACCTCAGATCTTCTTCCCCGCCGCCGGCAACCATGAAAACTGCATTACCATCATCAACCAAGCAGATGACCTCGAGGACTACATGGGTCCGCAAGAGAGGTCACACTCTTTCGTGTCTGCTTACATTATGCATCACTTAATATTACATGCTACTTTATCGTCATGTTCACTGATTAGACTCTGAGTCAGCTCCAAACTAATGGTCAAACTTGAGTTTTTAAATGGTTGTGGGGTACATATCAGGGCCGCAATCAATAGTATCTATCTACTATCTGGTTAATCTCAGGTGTCTACTATGAGTTTCATGTTGGGTGGGAAACAAATAGTAAAGAAGCCATTATCTGTATTTTTTAACTGAAGCCATTATTTGCCTGCTATTATTGGTTTTGGGTCTATCCACGGGTTGCTACCATCACTCTGGATTTCTGCATGCACTCCTTACATAATCTCACTATGTTTTATTCCTATGCATGACAGTTATTGTAAACAATGGAACTGAACATGTAGAGCAAAAGAGATGAGCCTTGCATGGCAATAAATTTTCATGCAGACGTCACTCCATGGTAGGCGCAAAGGCAGTCCCCCCTCCATGCATTTCGGATTGTAATCGAGAGGAAGATATCTGTTCTAAGGGGGATTCAGAAGGAGAAGACAACTCCTATTTACCCCCTGAGGTCTTCGCTCTATCTTGGCATGCTGATGTTTGTTATATCATGCATATGGTGCCTTGCATTGCTTACTTTATACATCAAATATATCATCTGCTTAGTTTAGACATCCTTTGTGCGAATGCCATCTGTTTAGTTTATTCATCGTTCAGGTGAATTATGCAACGCCATCTTGTTTAGCCAGGCATCATATATGTGAATTTTGCAATGACATCCTGCTTAGCTAGTCATCTTATATGTAAATTATATCAGGCCATCTTGTAACGCCCGGATAATCTTGCTACAGTAATCCCACGCTAATCATGGCACGTCATCCCGATTACTGTTGCTATCCTCGCAATAATTTGAAACCGTTCAAATTCAAAATTCAAATTGATGAAAACAATAAAAGTTTTCAAAATTTAAAATAAAATTGTTCGGTGGTTGACGAATATTACAAAGGTAATTATAGTGCAACAGACATATTTTTATAAAATGGCTAAATGGATTAAATGATTTAAACAGAAAAGAAATAATAAAAGAAAATAAAAAAAA
>NC_057798.1:106910837-106919115 GCF_018294505.1 Triticum aestivum | reverse complement strand
TTAAATTAATTAATTAATTAAGGAATTAATTAAGTTAATTAATCATAATTAGATTAACCTAATTAACTAATTAGTTAAATTAAACTGTAATTAGATTAACCTAAACCCTAATTAATTTAAATAGAGAATGACAGGTGGGTCCCACTGGACCCACATGTCAGGGTTGACTCAGTCAACCCCTGTTGACTGCTGACGTCAGCATGACATCATGCTGACGTCATAAATACATTTTTTCGAATTAATTAAATAAATAATTAAATTCCAAAATTGTTAAAATCTTTTAAAAATCATATCTTTTAATCCGTAACTCGGATTAAAATATTTTCAACATGAAAGTTGCTCAGAACGACGAGACGAATCCGGATACGCAGTCCGTTCGTCCGCCACACACCCCTAACCTATCGAACCCGCAACTTTCCCCCTCCGGCTCCTCTGCCCGAAAACACGGAACACCGGGAATACTTTCCCGGGGGTTTTCCCTCCTTCACCGGTATCACCTACTACCGCGTTAGGGCACACCGAACACCACGTATTGCCTTGATATATTTTGTGGTGCTTTGTTTGCTCTGTATTCATTATTTCGTCCTCCTCTTCTCTCCGGTAGACTACGAGACCGACGCTGCTGCTGCCCAGTTCGACTACGGAGTTGACGACCCCTCTCTCTTGCCAGAGCAACCAGGCAAGCCCCCCCCTTGATCACCAGATATCGCCTATTCTACTCTATACTGCTTGCATTAGAGTAGTGTAGCATGTTACTGCTTTCCGTTGATCCTATTCTGATGCATAGCCTGACATTGTTGCTACACCTGTTGATACCTTACCTGCAATCCTAAATGCTTAGTATAGGATGCTAGTTTATCATCTTTGGCCCTACATTCTTGTCAGTCTGCCTTGCTATACTATCGGGCCGTGATCACCTGGGAGGTGATCACGGGTATATACTATACATACATACATACTATACAGATGGTGACTAAAGTCGGGTCAGCTCGAAGAGTACCCGCGGGTGATTCACGGATTGGGGGCTGAAAGGACCTTTGTCCCGACGGCCCTCTGTGTGGATCTTTGTGGCGGAGCGACAGGGCAGGTTGAGACCGCCTAGGAGAGAGGTGGGCCTGGCCCTGTTCGGCGTTCGCGAACACTTAACACGCTTAACGAGATCTTGGTATTTGATCTGAGTCTGGCTACGAGCCTATACGCACTAACCATCTACGTGGGAGTAGTTATGGGTATCCCGACGTCGTGGTATCAGCCGAAGCACTTCAGACGTCAGCGACGGAGCGGCGCGTGCCGAATTGGACTGGAACGCCACTAGGCTAGGTCTGCTTTCGGCCGCGTACGCAACGTGCAGGTGTGCTATGGGCGATGGGCCCAGACCCCTGTGCGCTTAGGTTTAGACCGGCGTGCTGGCCTCTCTGTTGAGCCTAGGTGGGGCTGCGATGTGTTGATCTTCCGAGGCCGGGCATGACCCAGGAAAGTGTGTCCGGCCAAATGGGATCAAGCGTGTTGGGCTATGTGGTGCACCCCTGCAGGGAAGTTAATCTATTCGAATAGCCGTGATCTTCGGTAACAGGACGACTTGGAGTTGTACCTTGACCTTATGACAACTAGAACCGGATACTTAATAAAACACACCCTTCCAAGTGCCAGATACAACCGGTGGTCGCTCTACCTCAGGGATATGAGGAGGGGATCGCCGGGTAGGATTATGCTATGAGATGTTACTTGGAGATGCTACTTGGAGGACTTCAATCTACTCTCTTATACCTGTTGCAAGATGAAGGTGACCAGAAGCGTAGTCTTCGATAAGACTAGCTATCCCCCTCTTATTCTGGCATTCTGCAGTTCAGTCCACTGATATGGCCTCCTTACACATATACCCATGCATATGTAGTGTAGTTCCTTGCTTGCGAGTACTTTGGATGAGTACTCACGGTTGCTTTCTCCCCCCTTTTCCCCTTCCTCTCTTCCTGGTTGTCGCAACCAGATGCTGGAGTCCAGGAGCCAGACGCCACCGTCGACGACGACCCCTACTACACTGGAGGTGCCTACTACTATGTACTGCCCGCTGACGACGACCTGGAGTAGTTAGGAGGATCCCAGGCAGGAGGCCTGCGCCTCTTTCGATCTGTATCCCAGTTTGTGCTAGCCTTCTTAAGGCAAACTTGTTTAACTTATGCCTGTACTCAGATATTGTTGCTTCCGCTGACTCGTCTATGATCGAGCACTTGTATTCGAGCCCTCGAGGCCCCTGGCTTGTATTATGATGCTTGTATGACTGATTTATGTTTTAGAGTTGTGTTGTGATATCTTCCCGTGAGTCCCTGATCTTGATCGTACACATTTGCGTGCATGATTAGTGTACGATTGAATCGGAGGCGTCACAAGTTGGTATCAGAGCCGACTGCCTGTAGGAATCCCCCTTCCACACTCCTTGGCCGAAGTCGAGTCTAGACATTACAAAAACTTTTACTAACTTGGCTGTGTGCCTTACGGGCCCACGTCGCCATCGGGTGGTACTAGGATCTTTTACTCCTCGACCTTTACTCTGGGACTCTGAACTCTTTTCTACTCGGGTTAAACGAATTTACTAACTCTAACATTAGGATCCCGTTACCACGTTCACCCCGAAGTTGGATAAGACATAGTTATTTTGTAGGATAGCATTTTGAATAGTGCCCGTGTTGTCATTTGACTCCATTGAAACATCTTTGTTTTCAGATGGAACCCACGAGGCAGGTCGTGCGCCACACTGCGGCCATTGGTGCCTCAGGATCACCTGCAGTGCTAGCTGATATGATGACCTATCTGGGTTATCGCTGGCACCCTGAGTACACCGTCTACGAGGAGTACCAGGACTTTAACCAGGAGCAGTACCGTGCCATCGTCCACCTCTACTCTCGGGAGTATGAGTCCACTACCGTGCTGCACACCGCTCATGGTGTTGGAGTGACCATCGAGATGGCAGTCCACGATGCGGCTCATGCTGCTCTGACACGTCTTCGTGGAGAGTATCAGGCATTGGACACTTCCCCTTTCAGGCACATTCCTATCGCATCTGACGTTGGTGCGGAGGGATACTACACTGCCGCCTACTCCACCGTCACCCGAGAGCCGTTCCACCATCAGCGCCTGGTTCTGCATGCTGATGGGCTGGACCGAGCTAACAGAGCTCTTCGCCACGAGTTGTACACCACTCGTCAGCACCTTTACAGGGCTCTGACGCGGTTGCACCCCTTTGTCCGGTCTGGACAGCTGCCGCGTTCTGCGATCTACCCAGCCAGGACTGTGATGCCCCACGGTGTCGGATGGCCAGAGGTGGGAGGCTACTCTCCCGCACTTGGTCCTCTTCTGCCACCTGAGCGTCGGGTTCTACACCAGAGTATCCGCGGCCCCCAGGCCACTGACGTGGAGGACTATCCGTTGCCTCACTACCAGCTGTCAGGTTACAGCTACCTTCACAGTACCTCCTGGGACTGATGTAGTCTTGTTCATTAGTCTTGGATGCACTCGCGAGCCTGCGTGCCGCCTATGATGACTTAATCTATGTACTGAACTCTGTGTACTGAACTCTATGTCCGACCCCTTTTGTAAGTTATGCCGACTATCTATGTGGTATCTGTCGTGCTCCTTTCATTATGCATGTTTCATCATGAATGACTCTTGTCTATGCAAATTCTCAATACTGAACTACCCCTGTTATATATTAGCAGGATGGTTAGACCAGCTGGTCGTGGTCGTGGTGGCAACTTCCCACCACCGCCTGAGTACATGGCTGGTATGATCCAACAACTTGAGATGAATCGCCAGTTCATGGAAAACATGATGGCTCAGTTTCCTCGCCCCAATATGAACCAGCATCCAAACACAACAACTCTGCAGGATTTCATACGCCTCAACCCAAGTGTGTACCGCAGCTCAACCCAGCCGCTGGATGCTGATGACTGGCTCCGTGACATCACCTATGAGATGGAGTCTGCTGATGTAGCCCCTGCCAGCTATGTCACTTTTGCTTCCTTCTTCCTGAAGGGACCCGCAGCTCAATGGTGGGACAGCCATAGGCGTACTCTGCCAGTTGGGACAATCATCTCCTGGCCAGACTTTCAGGCTGCCTTCCGTGCCCGCTTCCTTCCTCAGGGAATCATGGACAGGAAGAAGCGGGAGTTTCGCAACCTCACCCAAGGCAACAAGACTGTTGAAGCTTATCAGCGGGAGTTTCTGGACTTATCCCGCTATGCTGAAGAAGACATTGCAACTGATGCTCGCAGACAGGAGAAGTTCCGTGAAGGCCTTCAAGCTGACATCAAGCTCACACTTCTAGTGCATGACTTTGCCGATTTCGCCACCTTGGTGAACAAGGCCATCAATGTCGAGACTGGTCTGCAAGAACACTAGAGCTCTCAAAGGCGCAACCGTGACACGGGCTCATCTTCGGGCCCGCCCTCGCAGAAGCGTAAAATAGGGATCCCGAACAGCATGTACCGTCCAACTGCACCTGCCCCAAGGCAGTCTTTTGCTGCACCTCGTCTGCCGACTGCTCCAACTAGGCAGCCGAGGCTTCCAGCTCCACCACCCCAAGCTCCTGTTCCTACCCCCGAGAATGGGTTGTGCTTCAGGTGCGGACAACCAGGGCACCGTGCTAGGGAATGCAACCAGAAACAGAATCAACTGGCCCTTCCAGCAACTGGCCGTGGGAACAACCGGCCCGTAACAACAATGCCAAGTCCTATGGCCGTGTTCATGCCAACCACCTTGATCTGAATGAAGCTCAAGACCAGCCTGCTACTGTGATGGGTACACTCCTCGTAAATTCAGTACCAGCATCCGTTTTATTTGATACAGGTGCATCGCATTCATTCATGTCAGAAGAATTTGCATACAAGCACGATGTTAAATTTGAGCAGATGAACACTTCGGTAGTGGTAAAAAACCCCGCGGGACAATGTCAGACCTCCATGGTTGGCATTGACGTCCCTGTGGAAATCGAAGGGTTGGAGTTTCGTGCCTCGCCCATTATACTGAAGTCGTCTAACATTGACCTCATTCTGGGAATGGATTGGTTAAAGGCGCATACTGCTTCTATCGTTTGCGCCACTAAGACCGTCCATCTGCTACACCCTTCTGATGAAATAATTAGCTATGATGCTCATCTGGTTCGGAATGCCGAGGCCAGGCTTTATGCCTTAAACGCATTGAACGTTGCACCACTCAAGGGCATTGAAAACATTCCCGTCGTGCGTGAATTCCTAGACGTCTTTCCTGAAGAACTTCCAGGGATTCCCCCTGCTAGAGCTGTCGAATTCGTCATCGACTTGAAACCAGGCACCACTCCTATAGCCAAGAGACCCTACAAGATGCCGCCGCATGAACTCCTTGAGCTTAAGGAGGAAATCGATAAATCTCTTCAAAGTGGTTTCATTCGCCCAAGTTGCTCTCCTTGGGGAGCACCTTCTCTCTTTGTCAAGAAGAAAGATGGGACAAACCGATTGGTCCAAGACTACCGTCCTATAAATCAAGCTACCATTCAGAATAAGTATCCTCTTCCTCGAATCAATGATCTGTATGATCAATTGGCTGGATCATCAGTGTTCTCTAAACTCGACTTGAGGTTGGGTTACCATCAGATCCGTGTTCGTGAGGAAGATATCCCCAAGACCGCCTTTGTGACTCGTTATGGTTCATACGAGTACACCGTCATGTCTTTCGGCTTAACCAATGCTCCAGCCACCTTCTCTCGCCTGATGAACTATATATTCATGGATTACCTCGACAAGTTCGTCGTGGTTTATCTGGATGATATTCTGGTATTTTCCAAGAACGAAGAGGAACATGCTGAACATCTTCGCCTCGTGCTGGAAAAGCTACGAGAGCATCAACTTTATGCCAAGTTCTCCAAATGTGAATTCTGGCTTCCCGAAGTAACCTATCTCGGGCATGTCATCTCTAAGGATGGTATTGCCGTCAACCCTGAACGAGTTCAGGCTATTCTCGATTGGACTCCTCCGAAGAACGTCAAGCAAGTCAGAAGTTTTCTCGGTCTCGCCAGCTACTGCCGTCGATTCGTCGAGAACTTCTCCAAGATTGCCAGGCCTCTGACTAACCTATTGCATAAGGGCGTCAAGTTCCAATGGACAGACAAATGTCAGGAAAGTTTCCAGGCACTCAAGGACAAGTTGACTTCTGCCCCAGTACTAGCTCCTCCTGATACTAAGAAGGACTTCGTCATTTACTGCGACGCTTCCCGTCAAGGACTAGGCTGTGTCCTAATGCAAGAGCGCAAAGTGGTTGCTTATGCCTCTCGGCAATTGCGCCCTCACGAGGAGAACTACCTAGTTCACGACCTCGAACTTGCTGCTGTCATTCATGCACTAAAACAGTGGCGACATTACCTACTCGGTAATCGTTGCGAGATCTTCACTGACCACCAAAGTCTGAAGTATCTATTTACTCAGCCAGACCTGAACCTCCGTCAGCAGAGATGGATGGAGACTGTTGCAGACTTTGATTTGGGTATTTTCTATACCCCAGGCAAGGCTAATGTAATGGCTGATGCCTTGAGCCGCAAGTCTTACTGCAACCACCTCCAGGTTCACAAAGTTCAGCCCTCACTTGTTGAAGAATTCAGAAAGCTAAACCTCCATATTGTTCCTCCGGGTGCACTCGCTCCCCCTCCCCCGGAGTTCCGCAAGATGAATCTCCGTGTTGTTTCCCAGGGTTCCCTCTATACCCTGGCTGTTGAACCCGATCTCGTGGGCACCATAAAGACAATGCAGGGATTTGACTCTGAAGTCTACAAGATTAAGCAAGACCTCAAAGAAGGAGGTTCCTCATCCTTCACTATTGCTGATGATGGCGCCTTGTACTTCAAAGGCCGCCTAGTGGTGCCGTGTAAGAAGGAAAACCTGAATATGACCCAGGAGGTTATGAAAGAAGCTCATGATACGCCTCTATGTATCCATCCTGGTAGTACGAAGATGTATCAAGACATCCGCCAGAGATTCTGGTGGTCTAACATGAAGCAAGACATTGCTCGTTATGTTGCTGAATGTGACGTTTGCCGTCGTATCAAAGCAGAACATCAAAGGCCTGCTGGAACTCTGCAACCTATATCTATTCCGGAATGGAAATGGGACCATGTCGAGATGGACTTCGTTACTGGATTCCCCAAATCGCAGAAAGGCAATGATGCTATTCTTGTCGTCATTGACCGACTTTCTAAAGTTGCACATTTTCTGGCTGTCAAGGAAACGATCACTGCTAGTCAGCTGGCAAACCTCTACATGACCAGAATTGTCTCGCTTCACGGTATTCCGCTGGTTATCAGTTCAGACCGTGGCAGTTTATTCACTTCAAGATTCTGGGCAAGTTTCCAAGAAGCTATGGGCACTCATCTGTCTTTCAGCACTGCTTTTCATCCTCAGTCACAAGGGCAAGTTGAACGTGTCAACCAAGTTCTCGAAGACATGCTTCGAGCTTGTGTTATTTCCTTCGGCAAGAAATGGGAGGAATCTCTTCCGTATGCTGAGTTCTCTTATAATAATAGCTATCAAGCTAGTCTGAAGATGGCCCCCTTCGAAGTGTTATATGGACGAAAGTGCCGAACCCCTCTGAACTGGTCAGAAACTGGGGAACGTCCACTCTTTGGTCCGGATATTATCCAACATGCCGAAGATCAAGTCCGCATTATTCGCGAGAATCTCAAGACTGCTCAGTCACGCCAAAAGAGTAATTATGACCGTCATCATAAAGACATGGTCTATCAACCTGGCGAGAAGGCCTATCTTCGAGTTACACCAATAAAGGGTGCTCACCGCTTCGGGATCAAGGGCAAGCTAGCTCCTCGCTATATTGGCCCATTCACTATTCTGGAAAGGCGTGGAAAAGTGGCATATCAATTGGAGCTTCCGCCGAACCTTTCTCAGGTTCACGATGTGTTCCATGTGTCACAACTTCGCCGTTGCTTCAAGGACCCCATCCGAGCTGTGGATCATGAAGTCCTCGAATTGCAACAGGACCTCTCCTATAAAGAGCATCCGGTCCGCATTCTCGACCAAGCTGAACGCCGCACACGCCAGAAGGCGATCAAGTT
This sequence comes from Triticum aestivum, assembly GCF_018294505.1. Taxonomy (NCBI): domain Eukaryota; kingdom Viridiplantae; phylum Streptophyta; class Magnoliopsida; order Poales; family Poaceae; genus Triticum; species Triticum aestivum. Next base: position 106,911,026 of record NC_057798.1, on the reverse strand, counting down.
CCTCAAGGTCCAGTGGTCGAATCACTCTGAAGACGAAGCCACCTGGGAACGCGAGGATCGCCTGCGTGATGAATACCCCGCACTGTTTCCTTCTACCTCCTAAAATCTCGGGACGAGATTTCTTGTAGTGGAGGAGATTTGTAACGCCCGGATAATCTTGCTACAGTAATCCCACGCTAATCATGGCAC
>NC_057798.1:106817303-106910359 GCF_018294505.1 Triticum aestivum | reverse complement strand
GGCCGGTCCTCCCCCGACCTCGTCGGCCCCGCCCCGGGCTGTCGTGCTTGTCGTCGCCCCGTGCGCCCTTGGGCGTGCGCCCGCTCGGGCTGGCGCCCGACGCCCATCTCCACCCCAGCACCCGTTAGCCCGAACCGCTGTGGCCCCTTTGGCCCAATGACACAGGGGCCCACGCCCCAGAACTTTAAAAAAAAAGAGAGGAATTAAAATAAAAATAAAAATAATATTTATTAAATAAATAAATAATAATTAAATTAATTAATTAATTAGGGAATTAATTAAGTTAATTAATCATAATTAGATTAACCTAATTAACTAATTAGTTAAATTAAACTGTAATTAGATTAACCTAAACCCTAATTAATTTAAATAGAGAATGACAGGTGGGTCCCACTGGACCCACATGTCAGGGTTGACTCAGTCAACCCCTGTTGACTGCTGACGTCAGCATGACATCATGCTGGCGTCATAAATACATTTTTTCGAATTAATTAAATAAATAATTAAATTCCAAAATTGTTAAAATCTTTTAAAAATCATATCTTTTAATCCGTAACTCGGATTAAAATATTTTCAACATGAAAGTTGCTCAGAACGACGAGACGAATCCGGATACGCAGTCCGTTCGTCCGCCACACACCCCTAACCTATCGAACCCGCAACTTTCTCCCTCCGGCTCCTCTGCCCGAAAACACGGAACACCGGGAATACTTTCCCGGGGGTTTTCCCTCCTTCACCGGTATCACCTACTACCGCGTTAGGGCACACCGAACACCGCGTATTGCCTTGATATATTTTGTGGTGCTTTGTTTGCTCTGTATTCATTATTTCGTCCTCCTCTTCTCTCCGGTAGACTACGAGACCGACGCTGCTGCTGCCCAGTTCGACTACGGAGTTGACGACCCCTCTCTCTTGCCAGAGCAACCAGGCAAGCCCCCCCTTGATCACCAGATATCGCCTATTCTACTCTATACTGCTTGCATTAGAGTAGTGTAGCATGTTACTGCTTTCCGTTGATCCTATTCTGATGCATAGCCTGACATTGTTGCTACACCTGTTGATACCTTACCTGCAATCCTAAATGCTTAGTATAGGATGCTAGTTTATCATCTTTGGCCCTACATTCTTGTCAGTCTGCCTCGCTATACTATCGGGCCGTGATCACCTGGGAGGTGATCACGGGTATATACTATACATACATACATACTATACAGATGGTGACTAAAGTCGGGTCAGCTCGAAGAGTACCCGCGGGTGATTCACGGATTGGGGGCTGAAAGGACCTTTGTCCCGACGGCCCTCTGTGTGGATCTTTGTGGCGGAGCGACAGGGCAGGTTGAGACCGCCTAGGAGAGAGGTGGGCCTGGCCCTGTTCGGCGTTCGCGGACACTTAACACGCTTAACGAGATCTTGGTATTTGATCTGAGTCTGGCTACGAGCCTATACGCACTAACCATCTACGTGGGAGTAGTTATGGGTATCCCGATGTCGTGGTATCAGCCGAAGCACTTCAGACGTCAGCGACGGAGCGGCGCGCGCCGAATTGGACTGGAACGCCACTAGGCTAGGTCTGCTTTCGGCCGCGTACGCAACGTGCAGGTGTGCTATGGGCGATGGGCCCAGACCCCTGTGCGCTTAGGTTTAGACCGGCGTGCTGGCCTCTCTGTTGAGCCTAGGTGGGGCTGCGACGTGTTGATCTTCCGAGGCCGGGCATGACCCAGGAAAGTGTGTCCGGCCAAATGGGATCGAGCGTGTTGGGCTATGTGGTGCACCCCTGCAGGGAAGTTAATCTATTCGAATAGCCGTGATCTTCGGTAACAGGACGACTTGGAGTTGTACCTTGACCTTATGACAACTAGAACCGGATACTTAATAAAACACACCCTTCCAAGTGCCAGATACAACCGGTGGTCGCTCTACCTCAGGGATATGAGGAGGGGATCGCCGGGTAGGATTATGCTATGAGATGTTACTTGGAGATGCTACTTGGAGGACTTCAATCTACTCTCTTATACCTGTTGCAAGACGAAGGTGACCAGAAGCGTAGTCTTCGATAAGACTAGCTATCCCCCTCTTATTCTGGCATTCTGCAGTTCAGTCCACTGATATGGCCTCCTTACACATATACCCATGCATATGTAGTGTAGTTCCTTGCTTGCGAGTACTTTGGATGAGTACTCACGGTTGCTTTCTCCCCCCTTTTCCCCTTCCTCTCTTCCTGGTTGTCGCAACCAGATGCTGGAGTCCAGGAGCCAGACGCCACCGTCGACGACGACCCCTACTACACTGGAGGTGCCTACTACTACGTACTGCCCGCTGACGACGACCTGGAGTAGTTAGGAGGATCCCAGGCAGGAGGCCTGCGCCTCTTTCGATCTGTATCCCAGTTTGTGCTAGCCTTCTTAAGGCAAACTTGTTTAACTTATGCCTGTACTCAGATATTGTTGCTTCCGCTGACTCGTCTATGATCGAGCACTTGTATTCGAGCCCTCGAGGCCCCTGGCTTGTATTATGATGCTTGTATGACTGATTTATGTTTTAGAGTTGTGTTGTGATATCTTCCCGTGAGTCCCTGATCTTGATCGTACACATTTGCGTGCATGATTAGTGTACGATTGAATCGGGGGCGTCACAGGTGCCTTGCATTGCTTACTTTATACATCAAATATATCATCTGCTTAGTTTAGACATCCTTTGTGCGAATGCCATCTGTTTAGTTTATTCATCGTTTAGGTGAATTATGCAACGCCATCTTGTTTAGCCAGGCATCATATATGTGAATTTTGCAATGACATCCTGCTTAGCTAGTCATCTTATATGTAAATTATATCAGGCCATCCTTTTTTTTCGCTACATATTACATTTGTCAACAATGTTAGTACATTCAACTGCTCTTCGTGTGCATCATCCATTTGACACGGTGATGACAAATTCTGGAGTGAAAACAAGGTCTTCAGAGCAGACTATGCTATCTGACGAAGTGCATATCTCGCTGGTTATGGATAGCTCCTCAGAGGAGGATTCAGAGACAGATGAACAGTTCTATCCCCCCCCCCAAGGTGTATGATCTAACTTGGCAGGGTTATGTTGCTCATATCGTGCATATGGTGTCTCACATTGCTACTCCCTCCTTCCATCTATATAGGGCCTAATGCATTTTTTAAGACCGCCTTTGACTATTGACAAGATTAATAGTACATGACATGCACAATGTGAAAATTATATCATTGAAAGCTCCTTTCACACATGAATTTAACGGTGTGCTTTGTGTAAGTTGCATGTCATATATTATTGCTCTAATATTTGGTCAAAGTTAGCCTCGAAAGATGCATTAGGCCCTATATAGATGGAAGGAGGGAGTATGTCATTTGATTAGTTTAGACATGCTTTGTGTGAATGCCACCTGTTTAGTGTCTAATTACCATATATGTGAATTATGCATTGCCATCTTGTTGCAAGACATTATATATGTGAGTTATACAATGCTATCTTGTTGCAAAGGCATTATATATGTGAATTATGCAATGCCATGCTGTTTAGCCAATCATCATGTATGTGAATTATATCATGCTATCATTTTTTTGTATTACGTGTTCCATTTGTCGACAACGTTTGTATATTCAACTACTCTTCCTGTGCATCAGCCATTTGAAGCGGTGATGGAAGTATCTGGAGTGAAAACAAGGTATTCAGAGCAGACAATGCTACCTGCTGAAGTAGACATCTTGCTGGTTACAGAGAGCTCCTTAGAGGAGGATTCAGAGACTGATGACCAGTCCTATTTCCCCCCTGAGGTCTATGCTCAAACTTGGCAGGGTTATATTACCCATGTCATGCATGTTGTCTTGCATTGCTTAGTTTTTACATCATATATGGATTGTCATCTGCTTACTTGCTTACTATATAAATCATATATTTGAATTATATCATGTTGTCATGTTTACATAGTACATACACATCATCTATCTGAATTATGGTATGGCAACCAATTTAATAAAGACATCATATAGTTATATCATCTCATCCTGTTTAGCATTTACAGTCATCATATTTTGAATTCTGGCATTCTATCCGTGAATGTATGTGAATTGTGGCATACCAACCTATTTAATAAACACATTATATAGTTATATCATGTCATCCTGTTTACATAGTCATCATATTTTGAACTATGTCTTTCCATCTTTTTTAGTTAGCCATCATAATGTGAAACTGTGTCATGCTATCATGTTTAGTTAGCCATCATATATGTGAAATTGTGTCATGCTATCATGTTTGGTTAGACAACATAAATATGAATTATTTCATGCCCTCTTTTATTCCCCACTATCCATTGCACCTGTCTATCATACAATGTCTATACTTTCAGTTACTTTTCTTGTTTATCAGCCATTTGAATTGGAGAGGGTGATGGCAGTATCTAAGGGAGTAACAACACGGTCTTCAGAAAAGATAGTGCTACCAGTTGATGGAGATAGAACTACAGTTGTACTTGCCCAAGGACCAGATCCACCACACATAACCCAGACTCATGCAGATTGTACCCCTACCCAGTTGGACAGAGAACCAGCTACACCCCTTCTAACCCCAACCCCGGCAGATAGTAACCCAGTTCCAGTTGACACAGCACCGTCTCCACCATAAAGCACCCAATCACGAGAAGTTAGTAAGGGAACTGCAGTGCCCAAAGCATGAGGACCACCACTCCGAATCCCAACTCAACGCTTAAAGGAGAAGAAGATTTGTTCTTAGGTCAGGTTCTGTAGCTATGGTTCATACTCCTTTGCTCTTGCATTACTGTACTTACTCATACCAACTATTTTCAAATTTGAAGGATGGAATTGAAACTCCAATGGCGCAACAGGTATGTTTTAAACCTGTTTCTTTAACTGGTTTGCTGTTGTAACCTGCTCTATGTTGATTTTAGTTTCAATTGAATAAACAGTTATGTTCTCATGTCATGCACATTAAAAGTGTTGTTATTGCTCTATAGTTTCCCACACTTATATTCTGTCTATTCTACTTTGTCTTGAACGAATATTATTTGAACTGTGTCTCTATCTTGATTTGGCAACAAAAACTCGAATTATATAGACCATAAAGTGACCATGGTACATAGATATATGTTTGTTTCATGTTGTTATCATGTCCACTTTACTGTTGAACTCATTTACCAAAATGAGTTTCATATACAACATGGTAAACCTGTGATGTGTCTGCTTGTTTCTCTTTTAGAATGCGGACAAAATATTGGAGAACAGTACCGTGTTATGCAATTGTAAAGGAAGTAATGCAGATAAGGTTCAAGATAGTGAGACATCCCTGTTGGTCTCCAAGAAAGCTAATAAAAACTATCTTGATGACAGTGAGAGAACCCAAAAGTCCTGTCTTGATGTAGTGTTCGAGTTACTAGCCACTACTGCTGGCACAAGCTCTTCAAACTCGCTGCCTGAATCAGTTCATCTTCTTGAGTCTCAACTTCAAGTTGAAAGACATCAATCAGATGTGCTGCGACAGGAAGCTGGAGGACTGAGGAAGTCCCTGCAGAATTCAGATGCATATTTCCTGGTGCAACAGCAAGTGCTGGAGGATTTAAGTGCCAAACAAGAGAAAGTTAATAAGCTTGCTAAGCATCTTGCCAACATTATGGGTACCCAGGATATTGTTTCTTGAGATCTTCTGAAGTGGTTTCAGTTCTGGATTTGTTTTGCTGTGGCATTTATTTGCGCTGGTCGCCAACTTTGACAACCAGTGTATATGATATGCTGCTTTGTTCCCTATATTTGCGCTGGTGGCGAACTTTGATGCCTAGTGGATGTAATATCTGTAATAGCCGTGATAGCATAGCGTTAGTTGCTTGCTTATTTATTTCCTTGTTGTCTTGTTTATTTGTTTGCTTGTAGTCATTGCAGTTCTTTTTCCGCGGTTTGCTAGTGGCTGCAATAACATATTTTTAAAAACTAGGCCACAATAACCATGGGCTACTATTTACTGTAGTGACACTGGGCCTCCTACGGGCCGTAGAAACAGTGGGCCTTCTACAGGCCATAGAAACAATGGGCCTTCTATGGGCCATAGAAACAATGGGCCTTCTACGGGTCGTAGAAACAATTGGCCTTCTACGGGTCGTATCATCAATGGGCCTTATACGGGTCATATGATCGATTGGCCAAACATGGGCCAAACAGACTGCATTATGGCCGTAAAAGGGCTAGAGTTGGAATCGTCCGTTCATGGGCCGACCATAACGGGCCATCATTAATAGGCCATATTTGATGACGCTATGAAAACAGACCAACGTATTAACGGACCACAAACGGGCCGACTGTAACCACGGGCTGAATTTGGCCCACAAGCAGAAAATGACAGTAACGGGCCGTAAGTAAACGAATGCTGGAAATGAGCCCAAGAATAAATGGGCTCTGAGAAGGCCAAAAGATAACATGGGCTGGAAACGGCCCAACGGAATAACGGGCCGTTAATGGGTATAAAGTGATACACTATTCATTAGGGACAGTTTCAGCAAGGGTCGTTAATGGGTGTAAAGTGATACACTGTTCATTACGGGCCAGTTTCACCACGAGCCGTTAATGGGACAAGAGTTACAAAGGGCCTCATATGGGCCGAAAGACATCATGGGCCATACATGGGCCAGAAGTGAAAACGGGATGGAATCATATTAGATGGCCCAGATGACGCTACTGGGGCTAATTTGGATAGGGCGTAACGGGCCTTGGGTTAGCGGGCTATAAATGGGCTATATGCGAACATGTCGTTAACAGGCTTTCCATGGGCCGGCCCGCCACCTTTTGACCAAGTCAAACGGGCCGGCCTTTTCACAGGAATGGGCCTCTGTTGGGTCGTGCCACGTGTCGACGTATCATAGGCACCTTATGTCCAATGAGTGGATGACATCTGTCCCAACGATGAGCCGACACGTGTTTCCTCCAGCCAATGATGATTTTACACATGGAAAATCCCCATTGGTCGGGGCTGTTAATGGGTTATCGGATCCAAAACCCGACCCGATAGCTTAACGGCGTTCCGTTATGGTGGATGCCACGTGTCGGTCACCCTTGACGAAAGCACTTCTGTGACGCGCAATTTATCGCCAAGGAAGTGGACACTTCCGTGATGATAATTTTGGTAATGTCATGGAACACTTCTACGACAGCACAGGTATGACTATCTTGATTCTGTCATGAAATCGTCATGGATGTACATGCATGACAAAAAACGCAACCTACTGTGACAAACACGTATCATCACGGAAGTGTATTTTTTTGTAGTGGCTGGTCTAAGCCTCCGGCGAAGAAATTCAAGAAAGTCAGAGTTCCTCCCTTGGTGCCCAGCTCATATTCTTCATCGCGCGACACCGATGAAAATGAAGATTTGGACGACACTGTGGTAGGCCCTACAACAACCGACCCCAACAACGCTGGCGCTCTTCCATCAACTTCGTGATGAAATTCTTCAGGAGCGTTAGTCCTCATTTTTCGTCCCTTTTTGGTCATTTGATGACAAAGGGGGAGAAATTTGAGTTAGTCTTCAAGCGGGTCTATATATATGGGCGTTTTTTGTTAAGTTGCAACTCTCGCTCTTCTGAAGTGTTTGATGATTGAGTTGTAAACTTAAGTCCGGTGGTGACCTGATACTTTTTGCTATGTTTTTCTGCATGCTATTTCCTCATATATCCTATGCACGCATGCTGAATTACATCAGTCACCATATTTCATCATGCATTTCAAATTCTTCATTCGATATGTTAAATGCGTGTATGAATTACAAGATATAGGGGGAGATCTCCATGATTCTACTCTTCAAGTGTGCATTGCTTCAAAAGAAAATTCCTCAGTATGCACAACTTCAGGGGAGTTCTTCTATACCTTGCGATGAAATTCCTCAATATGAGTATTTACACTTCATATGTTTATCCCCGTTGAAAACTTAACCTATATTGTCATCAATCACCAAAAAGGGGGAGATTGTAAGTGCATCTAGTGCCCCTTAGTGATTTTGGTGTATTGAATACTTATAGGTTAAGGTACTAATATGTTTGTGAGTGTACACATGCTCTATAGTCGATGAGGAGTTGATATTTACAGTGAAAGTCGACCCCTAAAAATGAATGTCTTCGGTTGAAGACTTTGGTTCTCCTGAAGACTTTGAAAACGAAGAAATTTGTGTGACCTTGAAGACTTGGATATTCACGCGAGGATTATGAAGCGTGAAGACTTTTGTTTTCGTAGTTTCATTTTCTCGTTCTTGAGTCATAGGAAACACTATACTGTTAAAGGGGGTCGAGGTAATACTAAGGAAACTGATTTCCAAGTGATGCTCATCTCAAAATCCTACACCTACCCAATCCTTTCAAGTGAAGCCATTGGAAATCTCATATCAGTTCAGTCAATTTCTTCAGTGTCAGAGATGAAGATCTTCTGGTCTCTGAGGAATTAGTTCCGACTGAGGAGTTAGGAATTCGCCAATGCAGATTGCCTACACAGTGAGGAACATGATAGCCCTGAGGAATTCGAACCTCAAATCCGACCGTTGTTGTGCTACGCGGCAGCTGTCCAAAAATATCCTAGCATCTAATGGTCATATCCTGGAAGGGCATTTACGTCTTATCATGTCGGGTTGCTCCCTAGGCTATAAATAGCCGCCCCCTACAACCACTAGCTGGTTGGCTGCTCCGAGAGAAACTGACACTTGTCAATTGAGAGCATCCCATCCTCCAAGGACTTTGAGCGAAAATCATCAAGTGAGGAAAATCCAAATCCCAAACCCAAACCTACAAACCCAAAGTGATTGAGCATCACTGAAAAGATTGTTCCTGTGTGGAACCGACACTTGTTACCTTTGAGGACTGTGTATCCTCCAGACGGTTAGGCGTCATGGTCTGAGCATCCAAGAGGAATTGTGGATTGCTGAGTGACCAAGTCTGTGAAGGTTTGGAAGTCACCTGTGAAGACTTACCACGAGTGTTGGGCGAGGTCTGTGTGATCTTAGCTCAAGGAGAATACGGTGAGGACTATGTGTCCGGGACTGTGTGTCCTCGAGTTTAAATACTCAGCCACTCCAACCAGACGTACAACTGTCACAGCAGTTGGAACTGGTCTACCAAATCATTGTCTTCATCAAGCCTACTGGTTCTATTTCCTCAACCCTTTCATTTCCTCATTCATATGTTGATGAACCTGATCATTACTGTTTGAAGACTTTGACTTAAGACTTTCTCAATTTCCTCAATCCAATTTCTTTAGTCACTTTGTCTTCAGCCTGCTTATCCTGTGTTTACGCTTTTTGTACTCTGTGTTTGTCTTTCATTTCATCATGATGACTGTGTCATTACTCTCTGATGCTTATACCTGAGTACTTATTCCGCTGCTAGTCGTTCGTGACTTAGGAATTTCCTCACCCTGAAATTCCTCAGTGACGAATTTGTAAAAATCGCCTATTCACCCCCTCTCTAGTCGACTTAACACACTTTCATAGATGGTTGATATTAGATTGGCCTACCGATTCACACTTTTTTCTACTTAACGTATGTGCGCGTTCGCGTGAGTGGTCTCGTTAGCTGGGTCGGGCTGTTGGGCTGGCTGATCTAGCTATCGCCTGGGCCTTTCATTTTTCCTTTTTAACCCATTTCAAATCCTTTGAACTCAAACCTATTGGACAGAAAACTATGGCAAACATATATTTTAGGAAAATTAATCCCCTACCCATATGCAATTTTCAAAAAGGGGTTTATGCAAATGGAAACTCATATAAGCATTAATTAAACTCCAAATGACTTTAGGGTTTAAGAAATAGTCATTTTAGTTTCCAAAACTCTAAATATGTAGTGGACACATGAAATGCAATGTCCCTAAATGTACATCATAAAATTGGAAAAATCGGGATGTAACAAACTAACCCCCTTAAGAGTAATCTCGTCCTTGAGATTCGACGTGGCTCGCAAATAAGTGTGGATGATTCTCTCGAAGATCATCTTCTCACTCCTATGTTGCTTCCTCTTCAGTGTTTTGGTCCCAACAAAATTTACAAAACTTGATAACACTGGTTTGAGTGACTCTCTCATTTGTTTCCAAAATCTTAATTAGTTTCTCCTCATAAGTAAGATCCTATCCTATCTAAAATTCCTCTAGAGATACCGTGTTTCTCAAGGGTGTGTCCATCGTGTCTGTGTGACACTTATTCTGCTGAGAAATGTAGATACATCGTGAACTGCTAACCATTTCTCTCGTAATTCTAACTGATAAGCTACTTCGCCCTTCCGTCGAGTACTTTGTAAGGTCCAGCAAATCTTGGTGCTAACTTCCTCTTGATTCCAAATCATTTAACCCCGGAAGCGATGAAACTCTGAGATAAGCTCTGTCTCCCACTTCATAGGTGACTTCCTTCCTCTTGGCATCAGCACATCTCTTCCATACAGACTGAGCGATCTTGAGACGGTCGCGAATCAACTTAACCTTCTCCTTTTCCTAAATTTTGCCAAGTCCATATATACTCTTTCTTCCACGACACTCCAAAGCGGTGAGGTTCCGCACTTCCATCCGTACAGTGCTTCAAAAGGTGAAATTTTCAATGCTTGCCTGGTAGGTGTTGTTGTAGGGGAATTTTGCATAAGGTATATTCTCTTCCCAACTTGATCTGTAATCGGGAGCATAAGATCTTAGCATGTCTTCTAATACCCGGTTTATCCTTTCAGTCTACTGTCGATCTGTGGGTGAAATGTTGTGCTGAATTCTAGTTGGGTTCCTAGTGACTAGTGTAACTGCTCCCAGAACTTTGATGTGAACTCGGTGCCCCAGTCAGAGACGATCTCGCATGGAACCCATGTTGACTCATAATCTTTGTCATGTAAATCTTTGTTAACTTGACAGTGATGTAGGTGGTCTTCACTGGAATGAAGTGTGCGACCTTGGTTAGGTGATCCACGAATACCCAAATAGAATCATAACCAGACTGGGTCCTGGGAAATCATGTGATGAAGTTCATACTAATTCTATCCCATTTTCAGTCGGCGGGGGTTAAAGGTTGTAGCAGTCTCGCTGGCTTCTAGTGTTCAGCTTTAACTCTACTACACACATCACATAGAGCTATTTACTCGACTATGTCCCTCTTCATCCCCGCCTACCAAAATCATCCGTTCAGATCCATGTTGCCAGGGTGAATGGAATACAACGAGTCTTGTGCTTCTTGCATAATAATCTTTCTTAACTCCGGGTCCTTTGGGTACACAGACTTGGTTCTCAAACCACATAATTCCACAAAGGAGTGTATGCTATATTGTAGCACCCCCTCTCCCTAAACGTCTCCACAAGGTTGGCAAAAGTGTCTCTTCTCGTTCGAAGCATTTCACAACCTCTACATTGTTACGGTTGTACATGCAGTTCAAATTCACCATCATCTCCCTATCTCAGACTAACATTGGACGGTATTTGATCACATGCTCGGAAAATGCGACAAACCGCTCTCTTATGGACCAACATGTCCCATGCCTGAATCATACTGTTGATACCCAAATGAATAGCTTCATTCGTTCATCCTAGTGAAATTGACCTTGCGGCAAGTAATGACGAATTCAGCCCTACACTTTACCCAACGACGTAACATGGAGGCATGGAAGGTGGTTGTATGCCTCTTACCACCATGAGAGATAGTGGTGACGGCCCGCCCATGCCGAAGATGAGTCAGACAAGACTAACATGGAGACAAGGGGGCGGGTGATAACCCACGAGTGTAGCGGATCGCAACAGCTTTCGAGGGTAAAGTATTCAACCCAAATTTATTGATTCGACACAAGGGGAGCCAAAGAATATTCTTGAGTATTAGCAGTTGAGTTGTCAATTCAACCACATCTGGATAACTTAGTATCTGCAGCAAAGTATTTAGTAGCAAAGTAATATGATAATAAAGGTAACAGTAGCAAAAGTAATGTTTTTGGGTTTTGTAGTGATTGTAACAATAGCAACGGAAAAGTAAAAGCACAAGATGTGAAAAGCTTGTAGGCAATGGATCAGTGATGGATAATTATGTCGGATGTGATTCCTCATGTAATAGCTATAACATAGGGTGACACGGAACTAGCTCCAATTCATCAATGTAATGTAGGCATGTATTCCGTAAATAGTCATACGTGCTTATGGAAAAGAACTTGCATGACACCTTTTGTCCTACCCTCCCGTGGCAGCGGGGTCCTAGTGAAAACTAAGGGATATTAAGGCCTCCTTTTAATAGAGAACCGGACCAAAGCATTAACACATAGTGAATACATGAACTCCTCAAACTACGGTCATCACCGAGAAGTATCCCGATTATTGTCATTTCGGGGTTGTCGGATCATAACACATAATAGGTAACTATAGACTTGCAACATAGGATCAAGAACACACATATATTCATGAAAATATAATAGGTTCAGATCTGAAATCATGGCACTCGGGCCCTAGTGACAAGCATTAAGCATAGCAAAGTCATAGCAACATCAATCTCAGAACATAGTGGATACTAGGGATCAAACCCTAACAAAACTAACTTGATTACATGGTAAATCTCATCCAACCCATCACCGTCCAGCAAGCCTACGATGGAATTACTCACGCACGGCGGTGAGCATCACGAAATTGGTGATGGAGGATGGTTGATGATGATGACGGCGACGAATCCCCCTCTTCGGAGCCCCGAATGGACTCCAGATCAGCCCTCCCGAGAGAGATTAGGGCTTGGCGGCGGCTCCGTATCTTAAAACGCGATGAAACTTTCTCTCTGAATTTTTTTTCTCCGCGAAACGGAATATATGGAGTTGGAGTTGAGGTCGGCGGAGCCTCAGGGGGCCCATGAGACAAGGGGGCACGCCCAGGGGGGAGGGAGCGCCCCCACCCTCGTGAACAGGGTGTGGGGCCCCTGGTCTTGATTCTTTCTCCAGTATTTTTTATATTTTCCAAAAAGTGCCTCTGAGGATTTTCAGGACATTCCGAGAACTTTTGTTTTCTACACATGAAACAACATCATAGCAGTTCTGCTAAAAGCAGCGTCAGTCCAGGTTAGTTTCATTCAAATCATGCAAGTTAGAGTCCAAAACAAGGGCAAAAGTGTTTGGAAAAGTAGATACGTTGGAGATGTATCAACTCCCCCAAGCTTAAACCTTTGCTTGTCCTCAAGCAATTCAGTTGATAAACCGAAAATGATAAAGAAAAACTTTTACAAACTCTGTTTGCTCTTGTTGTTGTAAACATGCAAAGCCAGCATTCAGGTTTCAGCAATATTATGAACTAACCATTCTCACAATAACACACAGGTCTCACAATTACTCATATCAATAGCATAATTAGCTAGCGAGCCATAATAATAAAACTCGAATGACAACACTTTCTCAAAACAATCATAACATAATATAACAAAATGGTATCTCGCTAGCCCTTTCTGAGACCGCAAAACATAAATGCAGAGCACCTTTAAAGATCAAGGACTGACTAAACATTGTAATTCATGGTAAAAGAGATCCAGTCAAGTCATACCCAATATAAACTAATAGTAATGCATGCAAATGACAGTGGTGCTCTCCAGCGGGTGCTTTTTAATAAGAAGGTGATGACTCAACATAAAAGTAAATAGATAGGCCCTTCACAGAGCGAAGCAGGGATTTTTAAAGGTGCCAGAGCTCGATTTTAAAATAGAGATTGAATAACATTTTGAGCGGCATACTTTCGCTGTCAACGCAACAACTATGAGATGGCTGTATCTTCCATACTACATGCATTATAGGCAGTTCCCAAACAGAATGGTAAAGGTTTATACTCCCCAACCACCAACAAGCATTAATCCATGGCTTGCTCAAAACAACGAGTGCCTCCAACTAACACAGCCATGTGGGAGTTTTGTTTAATTATTTTGATTTGCTTTGATCTTTTTGGATCATGGGACTGGGCATCCTGGTTACCGGGCCTTTCTCGTGAATGAGGAGCGGAGTCCACTCCTCTTGAGAATAACCCACCTAGCATGGAAGATATAGGCAGCCCTAGTTGAAACATGAGCTGCTCGAGCATACAAAACAACATTTCATTTGAAGGTTTGGAGTTTGGCACATACAAATTTACTTGGAACGACAGGTAGATACCGCATATAGGAAGGTATGGTGGACTCATATGGAACAACTTTGGGGTTTAAGGAGTTTGGATGCACAAGCAGTATTCCCGCTTAGAACAGGTGAAGGCTAGCAAAAAACTGGGAAGCGACTAACTGAGAGAGCGACAACAGTCATGAACATGCATTAAAATTAATTCACACCGAGTACAAGCATGAGTAGGATATAATCTACCATGAACATAAATATCATGAAGGCTATGTTGATTTGTTTCAACTACATGCGTGAACATGTGCCAAGTCAAGTCACTCAATTCATTCAAAGGAGGATACCATCCCATCATACCACATCATAATCATTCTAATAGCATGTTGGCACATAAGGTAAACCATTATAGCTCATAGCTAATCAAGCATGGCACAAGCAACTATAATCTCTAAATGTCATTGCAAATATGTTTACTTCATAATAAGCTGAATCAGAAACGATGAACTCATCATATTTACAAAGACAAGAGAGGTCGAGTTCATACTAGCTTTTCTCATCTCAATAAGTCCATCATATATCGTCATTATTGCCTTTCACTTGCACGACCGAACGATGTGTAAAGTAATAAGAGTGCACATGTATTGGACTAAGCTGGAATCTGCAAGCATTCAACTCAAGAGAGAGAAGACAAAATAATACGGGCTCTAAATTAAATAAATAATCACGCATATGAGAGCCACTAAACATTTTCAATATGGTCTTCTACTCTCGACCCCCAAAGAAAAGAAAAGAAAATAAAACTATTTACACGGGAAAGCTCCCAACAAGTAAAAGAAGACCGAGAAATCTTTTTGGGTTTTCATTTTAATTACTACTACAAGCATGGAAATTAAACTAACTAATTTTTTGGTTTTTCTTAAGATTTATCAAACACACAAGAAGAAAACTAGAAAAAGAAATTTAAACTAGCATGGATAATACAATGAAAGAGTATGAGCACCGACAACTAGTGTGTGAACATGAATGTAAAGTCGGTGAGAAATACGTACTCCCCCAAGCTTAGGCTTTTGGCCTAAGTTGGTCTAATACCAAGGACCGGTACTACTCTCCCCAGTGTACTGGGAAGTGTAATCAGGATACCACTGGCTGGCCATCTCCGGATCCCACTGGAAAGATGATGCACGATAAGGGTCCAATGCAGGTTCCGGCTCAGGTTCAGGTTCTGGAGTGGATGATTGGCCTCGATAAGCATACACCACTTTTGGTGTGACAAGAAAATTATCTGCAATCAAATCAAACAACAGAGGCGCAGGCAAAATAGTAGTCTCATTGTGTTTCTTATTAAATCCAAGGTTATACAAGAGCATCTTCTCTTTGTTGTCAACAATAAACGCGTGTGCTACCATGCTCTTGTAATCTAAAGTGTAAGGAGGCAATTTTATCTCCTCTTTCTCATGGTGCCGAATAGGTATGTGAACATGTCTAGCAAGACGTGAAGCATAAATACCTCCAAATATGGGGCCTTTTGTATGATTTAGGCTTAGCCATTTAGCAATGACGGCACCCATACTAAAACTATTGTCTCCAAACAAGGCATGTTGAAGAATGATAATATCTGGAACGTTAAAGTTTCCACTATTTCCATGACCAATCAAGCATCTACTAGCAAATATGGCAAAGTAGCGTAAAACAGGAAAGTGTATGCTAGAGAATTTCGCATCGGAACCCTTCTTTGAATCCTCTACAGTGATAGTGTTAACAAAGCCATCCACATCTTTACGATCGGATTCCTCTAATTCTCCCTCAAAGGGTATCCTACATACCGCACAAAAATCATGTAAAGACATTTCTCTGAATTCATCATATAAATGAAATGATACTGAAGGCGGTGACTTCTTAGGATAATAATAAATTTTTTGCACGAAAGTATTGGTAAGTAAGAGATACTTATCGATCCGGTCGTGGAGAAAATCGGTGAGGTCTGCATTCTCGATCAAAGAATAAAAATCTTCATGAATTCCAGCTTCTTTCAAGAAATTATCACATGGCCATTCACACGGCCGTACTTTCGCTAGGCGAGGAAGATTATACTTGGCTTTTTCCTTCTCTTTAGCTTGTTTTCCCTGAGAGCCTTGGCTAGAAGAGCCCCTTAAAAGTCTCCTTAACATTTTCTGAAAATTTCTGAAATTTTAGTAACTTCAAAATAAAAGTGAATAAAACTAAACAAGACCGGTAGCAACTACTCCTACAAGTGCCTAGATCCTATATCATGCATTATAATTGCTTGGGACCTCATAAATTTAACATGCAAGCTCAAGAACATGGTCACCTATGCAGCAAAAATTTGCAATGAATAAAGCACTGGAACAAAAACTAATTGGACCAATGGAGGAGTCACGTACCAAGCAACAATCTCCCAAAGCAGTTTTGTGAATGGAGCTTTGAGCAAGGAGATCGAAAATCGCAGCAAAACGAGCTAGAACTCGTGCTTGAGCTGGATGAGGATTTTTTTGGGAAGAAGATGTAGTGTGTGGGTGCTGGCATAAGTGGAGGGGCCACTAGGGGCCCACGAGACAGGGGGCGCGCCCAGGGGGTGGGCGCACCCTCCACTCTCGTGGCCTGGTGCTTGCCCCTCCTGCAGTGATTTTAGTGCCTAAAATCCTCAAATATTCCATAAAAAAAATCATACTAAATTTGCAGGGCATTTGGAGCACTTTTATTTTCGGGATATTTTTTAATGCACAGATAATTCAGAAAACAGACGGATAATATTATTTTTGCTTTATTTATTCTAAATAAGAGAAAGTAAAAAGAGGGTACAGAAGGTTGTGCCTTCTAGTTTCATCCATCTCATGATCATCAAAATGAATCCACTAACAAGGTTGATCAAGTCTTGTTAACAAAATCATTCCGAATAACACGAAACCGGAGAAATTTCGAATAACACTAAGTTACCTCAACGGAGATATGAAAATCCCCAACAATAAGAATATCGTACTTTTTCTTGACAGTAGGGAGAGGAAATTCAAAACCTCCAATAATGATAGTTGGAACTTTTCCAATAGAATTGATGCTATGAACTTGAGATTGTTTCCTCGGGAAGTGTACCGTATGCTCATTACCATTAACATGAAAAGTGACATTGCCTTTGTTGCAATCAATAACAGCCCCTGCAGTGTTCAAAAAAGGTCTATCAAGGATAATTGACATACTATCGTCCTCGGGAATATCAAGAATAACAAAGTCTGTTAAGATAGTGACATTTGTAACCACAACAGGCACATCCTCACAAATACCGACAGGTATGGCAGTTGATTTATCATCCATTTGCAAAGATATTTCAGTAGGTGTCAACTTATTCAATTCAAGTCTACGATATAAAGAGAGATGCATAACACTAACACCGGCTCCAAGATCACATAAAGCAGTTCTAACATAATTTATTTTAATGGAGCATGGTATAGTTGGTACCCCCGGATCTCCAAGTTTCTTTGGCATTCCACCCTTAAAAGTGAAATTAGCAAGCATGGTGGAAATTTTAGCTTCCGGTATCTTTCTTTTATTTGTAATGATATCCTTCATATACTTAGCATAAGGATTTACTTTGAGCATATCAGTTAAGCGCATACATAAGAAGATAGGTCTAATCATTTCAGCAAAGCGCTCAAAATCCTCATCATCCTTTGTCTTGGATGGTTTAGGAGGAAAGGGCATGGGTTTCTGAACACATGGTTCTCTTTCTCTACCGTGCTTCCTAGCAACAAAATCTCTCTTATCATAACGTTGATTCTTTGATTGTGGGTTATCAAGATCAACAACAGGTTCAATATCTACATCATTATTTTTGCTAGGTTGAGCATCAACATGAACATTATCATCAGCATTATCACGGGGTTCATGTTCATCACCTGATTGTGTTTCAGCATCAGAAACAGAGATATCATTAGGATTTTCAGGTGTGTCTACAGCAGGTTCACTAGAAGCATGCAAAGTCCTATTGTTTTTCTTTTTCTTCTTTTTAGAAGAACTAGGTGCCTCTAAATTATTTCTCTAAGAATCTTGCTTGAATCTTAGGGTGGCCTTCAGGATACAAAGGTTCCTGAGTCATTCTGCCATTTCTAGTAGCCACTCTAACAGCAAAGTCATTTTTATTGTTTAATTCATCAAGGAAATCATTTTGAGCTTTAAGTACTTGCTCAGCTTGAGTAGCAACCATAGACGCATATTTGCTAATGAGTTTAAGTTCACCTTTAACTCTAGCCATATTATCGCTCACACGTCCTATCTCGAAAGCATTATTCTTTAACTCTCTACCAACATAAGCATTAAAACTTTCTTGTCTAGCCATAAAGTCATCAAATTCATCTAAGCATGGGCTATGAAATTTAGTAGAGGGGATTTCAACTTTATCATATCTATAGAGAGAATTTACCTTTACTACATGTGTCGGGTTATCAAGACAATGTGGTTCTTCAACAGGCAGTATATTAAGACCATGCTTCAATAGGTGGTAAATTCTTAACATCTTCAGCTTTTATACCCTTTTCTTTCATTGATTTCTTTGCCTCTTGCATATCTTCAGGACTGAGAAATAAAACACCTCTCTTCTTCGGAGTGGGTTTAGGAATAGGCTCAGGGGTTGGCTCAATTGGTTTAGGAATTGCCTCAGGAATTGGCTCAGGAAGAGTTCAATTATTTTCATTAGTCAACATATTATTCAATAGTAATTCAGCTTCGTCGACTGTTCTTTCCCTGAAAATACAACCAGCACAACTATCCAAGTAGTCCTTGGAAGCATCGATTAGTCCATTATAAAATATATCAAGTATTTCATTTTTCTTAAGAGGATGATCAGGCAAAGCATTTAGTAATCGGAGAAGCCTCCCCCAAGCTTGTGGGAGACTCTCTTCTTTTATTTGCACAAAGTTATATATTTCCCGCAAGGCAGCTTGTTTCTTATGAGCAGGGAAATATTTAGCAGAAAAAGTAATAAATCATATCCTGGGGACTATGCACACAACCAGGAGCAAGAGAATTATACCAAGTCTTAGCATCACCCTTTAATGAGAACGGAAATATCTTAAGGATATAAAAGTAGCGAGATTTATCATCATGAGTAAACAGGGTAGCTATATCATTCAACTTGGTAAGATGTGCCACAATTGTTTCAGATTCAAGGCCCTAAAAAGGATCAGATTCTACCAAAGTAATAATTTCAGGATCAACAGAGAATTCATAATCCTTATCAGTAACACAGATAGGTGAAGTAGCAAAAGCAGGGTCAGGTTTCATTCTAGCATTAAGAGACTGTTGCTCCCATTTAACTAATAATTTCTTAAGATCATATCTATCATTGCAAGCAAAGATAGCTCTAGCAGCTTCTTCATTCATAACATAACCCTCAGGAACAACAGGCAATTCATAACCATTCGGAGAACCTTCATCATCACTATCATCAATAATAGCATCTTAAATAATTTCATTCTCTCTAGCCCTAGCAAGTTGTTCATCAAGAAATTCACCTAATGGCAAAGTAGTATCACGCGCAGAAGTAGTTTCATCATAAGTATCGTGCATAGCAGAAGTGGCATCATCAATGACATGCGACATATCAGAGTTCATAGTAGTAGCAGGTTTAGGTGTCGCAAACTTACTCATAACAGTAGGAGAATCTAGTGCAGAGCTAGATGGAAGTTCCTTACCTCCCCTCGTAGTTGAGGGATAGATCGTAGTTTTAGCATCTTTCAAGTTCTTCATAGTGATCAACAGATATAAATCCCAAGTGACTCAGAGAATATAGTTATGCTCCCCGGCAAGGGCGCCAGAAATTAGTCTTGATAACCCACAAGTGTAGGGGATCGCAACAGCTTTCGAGGGTAAAGTATTCAACCCAAATTTATTGATTCGACACAAGGGGAGCCAAAGAATATTCTTGAGTATTAACAGTTGAGTTGTCAATTCAACCACATCTGAATAACTTAGTATCTGCAGCAAAGTATTTAGTAGCAAAGTAATATGATAATAAAGGTAACAGTAGCAAAAGTAATGTTTTTGGGTTTTGTAGTGATTGTAACAATAGCAACGGAAAAGTAAATAAGCGAAGCACAAGATGTGAAAAGCTTGTACGCAATGGATCAGTGATGGATAATTATGTCGGATGCGATTCCTCATGTAATAGCTATAACATAGGGTGACACAGAACTAGCTCCAATTCATCAATGTAATGTAGGCATGTATTCCGTAAATAGTCATACGTGCTTATGGAAAAGAACTTGCATGATATCTTTTGTCCTACCCTCCCGTGGCAGCAGGGTCCTAGTGGAAACTAAGGGATATTAAGGCCTCCTTTTAATAGAGAACCAGACCAAAGCATTAACACATAGTGAATACATGAACTCCTCAAACTACGGTCATCACCGAGAAGTATCCCGATTATTGTCATTTCGGGGTTGTCGGATCATAACACATAATAGGTGACTATAAACTTGCAAGATAGGATCAAGAACACACATATATTCATGAAAACATAATAGGTTCAAATCTGAAATCATGGCACTCGGGCCCTAGTGACAAGCATTAAGCATAGCAAAGTCATAGCAACATCAATCTCAGAACATAGTGGATACTAGGGATCAAACCCTAACAAAACTAACTTGATTACATGGTAAATCTCATCCAACCCATCACCGTCCAGCAAGCCTACGATGGAATTACTCATGCACGGCGGTGAGCATCATGAAATTGGTGATGGAGGATGGTTGATGATGACGACGGCGACGAATCCCCCTCTCCGGAGCCCCGAATGGACTCCAGATCAGCCCTCCCAAGAGAGATTAGGGCTTGGCGGCGGCTCCGTATCTTAAAACATGATGAAACTTTCTCTGATTTTTTTCTCCGTGAGACGGAATATATGGAGTTGGAGTTGAGGTCGGCGGAGCCTCAGGGGGCCCACGAGACAGGGGGGCAGGCCCAGGAGGGAGGGCGCGCCCCCACGCTCGTGGACAGGGTGTGGGCCCCCTGGTCTTGATTCTTTCTCCAGTATTTTTTATATTTTCCAAAAAGTGCCTCCGAGGATTTTCAGGACATTCCAAGAACTTTTGTTTTCTACACATGAAACAACATCATAGCAGTTCTGCTGAAAACATCATCAGTCCGGGTTAGTTTCATTCAAATCATGCAAGTTAGAGTCCAAAACAAGGGAAAAAGTGTTTGGAAAAGTAGATACGTTGGAGACGTATCAACTCCCCCAAGCTTAAACCTTTGCTTGTCCTCAAGCAATTCAGTTGATAAACTGAAAGTGATAAAGAAAAACTTTTACAAACTCTGTTTGCTCTTGTTTTTGTAAACATGCAAAGCCAGCATTCAGGTTTCAGCAATATTATGAACTAACCATACTCACAATAACACCCAGGTCTCACAATTACTCATATCAATAGCATAATTAGCTAGCGAGCCATAATAATAAAACTCGGATGACAATACTTTCTCAAAACAATCATAACATAATATAACAAAATGGTATCTCGCTAGCCCTTTCTGAGACCACAAAACATAAATGCAGAGCACCTTTAAAGATCAAGGACTGACTAAACATTGTAATTCATGGTAAAAGAGATCCAGTCAAGTCATACCCAATATAAACTAATAGTAATGCATGCAAATGACAGTGGTGCTCTCCAGCGGGTGCTTTTTAATAAGAAGGTGATGACTCGACATAAAAGTAAATAGATAGGCCCTTCGTAGAGGGAAGCAGGGATTTGTAAAGGTGCCAGGGCTCGATTTTAAAATAGAGATTGAATAACATTTTGAGCGGCATACTTTCGCTGTCAACGCAACAACTATGAGATGGCTGTATCTTCCATACTACATGCATTATAGGCAGTTCCCAAACAGAATGGTAATGGTTTATACTCCCCAACCACCAACAAGCATCAATCCATGGCTTGCTCAAAACAACGAGTGCCTCCAACTAACAACAGCCCTGGGGGAGTTTTGTTTAATTATTTTGATTTGCTTTGATCTTTTTGGATCATGGGACTGGGCATCCCGGTTACCGGCCCTTTCTCGTGAATGAGGAGCGGAGTCCACTCCTCTTGAGAATAACCCACCTAGCATGGAAGATATAGGCAGCCCTAGTTGAAACATGAGCTGCTCGAGCATACAAAACAGCATTTCATTTGAAGGTTTGGAGTTTGGCACATACAAATTTACTTGGAACGACAGGTAGATACCGCATATAGGAAGGTATGGTGGACTCATATGGAACAACTTTGGGGTTTAAGGAGTTTGGATGCACAAGCAGTATTCCCGCTTAGTACAGGTGAAGACTAGGAAAAGACTGGGAAGCGACCAACTAAGAGAGCGACAACAGTCATGAACATGCATTAAAATTAATTCACACCGAGTACAAGCATGAGTAGGATATAATCTACCATGAACATAAATATCATGAAGGCTATGTTGATTTGTTTCAACTACATGCGTGAACATGTGCCAAGTCAAGTCACTCAATTCATTCAAAGGAGGATACCATCCCATCATACCACATCATAATCATTCTAATAGCATGTTGGCACGCAAGGTAAACCATTATAGCTCATAGCTAATCAAGCATGGCACAAGCAACTATAATCTCCAAATGTCATTGCAAATATGTTTACTTCATAATAAGCTGAATCAGAAACGATGAACTCATCATATTTACAAAAACAAGAGAGGTCGAGTTCATACTAGCTTTTCTCATCTCAATAAGCCCATCATATATCGTCATTATTGCCTTTCACTTGCACGACCGAACGATGTGTAAAGTAATAAGAGTGCACATGTATTGGACTAAGCTGGAATCTGCAAGCATTCAACTCAAGAGAGAGAAGACAAAATAATACGGGCTCTAAATTAAATAAACAATCACGCATATGAGAGCCACTAAACATTTTCAATATGGTCTTCTACTCTTGACCCCCAAAGAAAAGAAAAGAAAAGAAAACTATTTACACGGGAAAGCTCCCAACAAGTAAAAGAAGAACGAGAAATCTTTTTGGGTTTTCATTTTAATTACTACTACAAGCATGGAAATTAAACTAACTAATTTTTTGGTTTTTCTTAAGATTTATCAAACACACAAGAATAAAACTAGAAAAAGAAATTTAAACTAGCATGGATAATAAAATGAAAGAGTATGAGCACCGACAACTAGTGTGTGAACATGAATGTAAAGTCGGTGAGAAATACGTACTCCCCCAAGCTTAGGCTTTTGGCCTAAGTTGGTCTAATACCAAGGACCGGTACTACTCTCCCCAGTGTACTGGGAAGTGTAATCAGGATACCACTGGTTGTCCATCTCCGGATCCCACTGGAAAGATGATGCACGATAAGGGTCTAGTGCAGGTTCAGGCTCAGGTTCAGGTTCTGCAGTGGATGCTTGGCCTCGATAAGCATACACCACTTCCGATGTGACAAGAAAATTATCTGCAATCAAATCAAACAACAGAGGCGCAGGCAAAATAATAGTCTCATTGTGTTTCTTATTAAATCCAAGGTTATACAAGAGCATCTTCTCTTTGTTGTCAACAATAAACACATATGCTACCATGCTCTTGTAATCTAAAGTGTAAGGAGGCAATTTTATCTCCTCTTTCTCATGGTGCCTATTAGGTATCTGAACATGTCTAGCAAGACGTGAAGCATAAATACCTCCAAATATGGGGCCTTTTGTACGATTCAAGCTTAGCCGTTTAGCAATGACGGCACCCATACTAAAACTATTGTCTCCAAACAAGGCATGTTGAAGAATGATAGTATCTGGAACATTAAAGTTTCCACTATTTCCATGACCAATCAAGCATCTACTAGCAAATATGGCGAAGTAGCGTAAAACAGGAAAGTGTATGCTAGAGATTTTCGCATCGGAACCCTTTGTCGGTGTCAAAACCGACGGATCTTGGGTAGGGGGTCCCGAACTGTGCGTCTAGGCGGATGGTAACAGGAGACAAGGGACATGATGTTTTACCTAGGTTCGGGCCCTCTTGATGGAGGTAAAACCCTACGTCCTGCTTGATTGATATTGATGATGTGGGTATTACAAGAGTAGATCTACCACGAGATCAAGGAGGCTAAACCCTAGAAGCTAGCCTATGGTATGATTGTTGTTATTGTTGTCGTGTCCTACGGACTAAAACCATCCAGTTTATATAGACACCGGAGAGGGCTAGGGTTACACAGAGTCAGTTACAATGGTAGGAGATCTACATATCCGTATCGCCAAGCTTGCCTTCCATGCCAAGGAAAGTCCCATCCGGACACGGGACGAAGTCTTCAATCTTGTATCTTCATAGTCTTGGAGTCCGGCCAATGATGATAGTTCGGCTATCCGGACACCCCCTAATCCAGGACTCCCTTAGTAGCCCCCGAACCAGGCTTCAATGACGACGAGTCCAACGCGTATATTGTCTTCGGTGTTGCAAGGAGGGTTCTCCTTCAAATTTCATGTGCCTGCCGAATAGTGTCCGGCTTCCTTATAAATGTTGCGCTCCTTGGCTTCCACGTCCAATAATAGCCCTCTTCCACGTTTTGTATGAATGCGAAAAGCTAGGGTATTTTTGTGTTTTACCCCCTAGCCGCGCGAACGAGCCGCCTATAAGAGAGGCGAGGATCTAGATCCAACTCACACCATCCTCCTTCCGCAAGTACTCATCGAAGCGCCTCTGACAAAAATCCATTCCATCATGGATAGTCGACGCGGCTCCTCCTCTCGCGCTCCCAGCCCTCAGCCAGGAGATTGGGGGAGATGCTCAGTTCCACACAGCGAGCTATTGAGGCTCCAAACCGAGGGATATCTTCCCCCAGCCTTCATGGTTCCGGTTCGAGCCGGACTGGCCACCTTCAGGGGTGGAAAGCAGGCGGAGAGCGTCCCCAACCCCTCCAAAGGAGAGCGGGTATGCTTCATCCCTTATCTAATAAGGGACTCGGATTTCCCATACATCCGTTTCTCCGGGGGCTCCTGGAGTTCTACGGACTCCAGCTTCACCACCTTACACCTGCCTCCATTCTGCACATCGCGGGCTTTGTAGCTCTTTGCGAGCTATTCTTGGGCATCGAGCCCCATTTCGCGCTGTGGAAGAGATTGTTTTGCCTCGTACCCCGTTCTCACGAGGGGTCGATATATCAAGTGGGCGGAGCCGAAATATGGCGTATCGCCGGGACCGGATATCTATCCGGCACCCCAAAGAAGGCGTCCGAAGACTGGCCTTCGGAATGGTTCTATATGGAGGACGCCCCTCTGCCGGATCCAGTTCGGATCGGCCTCCCGGAGTTCAGCAACGCTCCCTTGAAGAAACGCCTGAGTTGGCGCCCGCGGAGCCCTCAACGGGAAGATGATGGGAGCGTCCAATATCTGATGGGCTGGATAAGATTACTGGCCCACTCCGGATTGACCATGATTCGAGTCATGGCCACGTGCATTACGCGAGGGGTGCAGCCGCTCCAATATAGGGGCCACCCCATGTGGGATTTCAACGGGGAGGATGACGCCACCCGTCATGGCCGCAAGGGGCCGGGATCGGCCGCCGATCTGGTAAAGATCATGTCCGGCTTGTACCAGGGGGAGAAGGAGGACTTCCTCCGCACAAGTCCATTGAATGGATTCTCCATGAATAACCCTCGGAGCTGGGTAAGTGGACGTTTATCTGTCCGATCCATATTCCCAAAGTCAAGTGTCTCACTTTGTGATTCTGACGCAGGAGCTGCGCCGGGACGTGGAGGGTACAAAGCCTGACTCCACAGCCCGAGGATCCGGGACGATCCCTTGATCCGGCCTCCGAAGAGGATCTGGACATAAAGGTGGAGCTGATTGACGGGGTGTTCCACCAACTTAGCATGGACAATGCTCTAGTCGCCATTACGGCTGACTACCCCGGTTTATCTCCGGCTTCCCAGGTGACTACGACCGGAGTCCTGACACCATCATTTGATCCATGCTCATTTCTGACCATCATATACCAATGGTGCATCGCAGGAGGCGCCTTTAAGGCGGGAAGCCGAACCCACGGCGGCTGACCAGCGAGGGTCAGTTCGTCCCAGCAGGCAGAAGAGGAGTGCGGCGCGAATCGAAACGTCGCCGCAACGGTACGGAGCACCATTGTTTTTAAGGGAAAGATCCCTAGGAGGTATATTGACGCTCATGATTTTCCCAGGAGGAAGAGCGCTCGCCGGACAGTGTCCGGAGAGGTTGCCAATCAAGCCTCCGCCAGCCATGCTCCAACGCGTGGTCCGGAAGGGGAGGCGAACACAAGACATGAGTTGGATGGTCCTCAGGCTGTCCGCCACCAGGTTTGAGGTGGAGAGCGTCATGAATCACAGGCGCCGCCGGACGGTTCTTCGTGACGCGTGTTTCTTTCCGGAGGCACTGAATGCCTTTAATGCAGGAGACACGCACCTCCGTGCCACTCGAGATGGTTTAACCAGAGCCACGGAGCAGTATGTGAAAGACATACGGGTGAGGAATTTTAATAGTTATATATGCCAGTAGCCCCCGAGACTTAAAATAGTTAGAATAACTGATTTAAGGATCATTTTTTTATGCAGGATCTTACGGAGAAGAATACCTGTCTGTCCCAGGAGCTTCAAGAGTGCAAGGCCCAACTTCAGGCCGCACTAGCCGCCGTAGGAGGAGGCACAGAGACTCCCTCTGGTAATACATACTTCGAAAAGATAAGTAGTTTATGAAGTGCGGCGTGTGCGTAAGTCTGACAATTGAATTGCAGAGGGTGCCGGATTGGAACCGTACAAGCAACATCTGCTACGCCAGCTGAAGGCCGGCGAGAAGGTGCTTGTGAGGGTGCAGCAGGAGAGGAACAAACTCCAAGATGCCAACACCCGGCTGGGCGAAGAACTAAAAGATGTTCGGGTCCAGCTGGCTGACTCCGTAAAGGAGAATCGGCGGCTTCGTCGCGGCATTTACAGTAAGTGCTTGAGCAAACTCTTTTGAAAAGAAGAGTTCGGCGAGGAAGTCGATTGACAGAAATGTGTCTGTAGGTGTGCTCACGGGTCGTCCGGCAGAGGAGATGCCTGCTTCCACGGGTGACCTTCTTCCCGAGCTGCTGCAACTGCATGAACATATTCGGCAGGCGATGAGCAGCGTCGTCCAGGCCTTATGGCCGTCCGTCTCCCTACCCGAGGGTCTTGGAGGGCTTGCTGACAAGCTTCAGGGAGTACGGCAGCGCTTCCGTCTGTGGAAGATATCGGCCTGCCGTCAAGGCGCCAGAGAGGCCTGGGCCATGGTGAAGACGCGGTACACGAAGGCTGATCCAAACCACATGGCTGAGGTCGGACCTGTGGGGCCCGATGGGAAGGAGATCCCTGTGAGCTTAATGTACAGCCAAGTAGAGTTGGCCGCGAAATATTCCCAACGGGACTGTAAGCTAGACAGCCTGTTAGATGGGATTGAAGAGGAGTTCAATCAATCAATTTGACGATGTAATTTTAAAATGACATGTAAAATGCCTTCTAGCCGGATTGTAGATCGTTTGTCTTTGCGGACCTTTTCGCTTCAACCTCGGGACCCAACAGTCCGGAGTGTGTCTGAATACCCTAGCGGTTAGAAAAACCGGGGCATGCATGGAGACCAGACGTAGGGGTCATTAGTGCTTTATCAGACAAGTGCCCAACTAGTTATGTTATATTACATGGTTAGTAAGAAACATTTTCCAGGGAGAATAGTTCCGTTAGGGGTTCCTTTCCCTGGGAGGCATGCCCTAAGGTGCATGTCCGTACTGCGAAAAGAGCAGAAAAAGCATCTAGGGGCAGATAAGTTTAAATAAGTAATAAATCATCTTTCAAGTCACCGATCGAATATTCCCTTAAGAACGCTAGCTTTCGGCTTCACCCAGTCTGAGGTACACATCCGGCTGACCCGACAGTAACAATCGCAGAGGTGCTCCCTTTACCTCCTAGCCGAACAATCGGGAACGTAGGGGTAAGCACAGGAGCCAGGCAACCCAGCTTGGCCAAAACTTAAGTCATATCGATGCATATAATGGTGAATAAAAGGTACATGCGGAAGTATGACACATGTGTTGGGCATGAAGCCCGTATAAATGAGCTTCTGTTAAAGAAGCCCCCAGGTATAATGAGTGCTAGTAGCACATCAAGTGTGTGCGAACAATGCGCAGATCAACCCATCAAAGGCTTTTACTAAAAAAAGGGGGGGGAGAAGGAGGGGAACAAGAGATAGTGAAAATGTAAAAGGTGGACGGAGGAGGGAGACGAACTCTGGGTCCGGCGCTAGGCGTAGAATCTTCGGAGACGGGCTGCGTTCCATGGGTTCGGCTCGAGTCGGTTGTCAGATGCGTTACGTAGATGGTATGCTCCGCCGGTCAGGACTTGGTCGATGATGAAGGGACCTTCCCATTTGGGCTTGAGTTTTTCCTTTTTCTTGCCCGGCAGGCGTAGAACAAGTTCGCCAACATTGTAAGTTTTTGCCCGTACTTCTCTGCTTTGATATCTTCGAGCCTGCTGCTGGTAAAATGCGGAATGAGCTTTTGCCACGTCCCGCTCCTCCTCTAAGGCGTCCAAACTGTCCTGCCGATCCAACTCGGCTTCTCTTTCTTTGTACATGCGCACGCGAGGTGAGTCATGAATTATATCGCAGGGCAAAACTGCCTCTGCGCTGTACACCATAAAAAATGGTGTGAATCCGGTAGTGCGGTTCGGCGTGGTCCGCAGCCCCCAGAGTACGGAGTCGAGCTCCTCTACCCAGTGCGTGTTAGATTCCGTGAGGGACCGCACTAATCTGGGTTTGATGCCGCTCATGATTAGACCATTTAAACGTTCGACTTGACCGTTAGTTTGGGGGTGATAGACTGAAGCGTAGTCGAGTCTGATGCCCATGTTTTTTGCACCAGAGTTTAACCTCGTCGGCCGTGAAATTCGTGTCATTATCAGTGATGATGCTGTGGGGGACGCCGTAACGGTGTACTACCCCGGATATGAAGTCTATCACGGGTCCGGATTCGGCCGTTTTAACTGGCTTGGCCTCTATCCATTTGGTGAATTTGTCCACCATGACCAATAGGTATTTTTGCTTGTGGGTTCCTCCTTTAAGGGGCCCAACCATATCAAGCCCCCAGACCGCGAACGGCCAGGTGATGGGTATAGTTTTGAGGGCGGTGGGTGGCATGTGGCTTTGATTAGCAAAGAGCTGGCAAGCGACGCATCGTTGGACTAAGTCCTGAGCATCTGCCCGGGCAGTCGGCCAATAAAATCATGTACGGAAGGCCTTGCCTACAAGGGCCCAGGCTGCGGCGTGGTGCCCACCGAGTCCGGCGTGAATTTCAACTAGGAGATTTCGCCCTTCCTCTTCGGATATACACCTTTGAAGGACTCCGGTTATGCTTTTCTTATAAAGTTCTCCCTCATGGACCTTGTAGGCTTTAGATCGCCGAACTATGCAGCGGGCCTCATTTTGATCTTCGGGGAGTTCCTGCCTAGTTAAGTAGGCTAGAAATGGTCCCGTCCACGGGGCGATTACTGCCATTATTTCGTGGGCTGAGGGTGTTATTTCATTGGCTGAGCCACCGACTGTGTCAGAATGTTCCATGTTGGGTGGCGCGGTTGGTTCCGGGTTGTTGTTTCCGGACTCCTCTTCCCATAGTACGGATGGCTTAAAGAGCCGCTCCAGGAATATGTTTGGAGGGACGGTGTCGCATTTTGCGCCGATGCGTGCCAACACGTCGGCTGCCTGGTTATTATCCCGGGCTACATGGTGGAATTCGAGTCCTTCGAACCGAGCTGACATTTTTAAGACGGCGTTATGATAGGCTGCCATTTTTGGATCCTTGGCGTCAAAGTCTCCATTTACTTGGGATATTGCGAGGTTTGAGTCCCCGCGCACCTCTAGGCGTTGAATACCCATGGAGATTGCCATCCGGAGACCATGTAGAAGGGCCTCGTATTCGGCTGCATTGTTAGAGTCCGTGTACATTATCTGAAGTACGTATTGGACTGTGTCTCCGGTTGGGGACGTCAGTACGATGCCAGCCCCCAAGCCGGCCAACATTTTGGAGCCGTCGAAATGCATGATCCAATTGGAGTATGCGCCGTACTCTTTAGGGAGTTCGGCTTCGGTCCATTCGGCAATGAAGTCAGCCAAAACTTGCGACTTTATAGCTCGCCTTGGTTTGTAGGTTATGTCAAATGGTAAGAGCTCAATGGCCCATTTTGCAATCCTGCCCGTCGCGTCGCGGTTATTTATAATGTCGTTGAGGGGTACTTCGGAGGCCACTGTTATCGAGCACTCTTGAAAGTAGTGTCGCAGCTTCCGGGATGCCATGAACACCGCGTACACTATCTTTTGATAATGTGGATACCGGGACTTGCATGGGGTTAAGACAGTGGATACGTAGTACACTAGTTCTTGAAGAGGGAATTTGTGTCCTTCTGCTTCTCGTTCGACGACGAGCGCTGCACTGACAACTTGATGTGTTGCCGCGATATATAATAACATTGGTTCGCCTAGGTTGGGCGCGGCCAGGACCGGATTTGTTGCTAGTATGGCCTTTATTTCTTCGAGTCCGGCCGTGGCAGCATCCGTCCACTCGAAGTGTTCAGTGCGCCGGAGGAGGCGGTAGAGAGGTAATGCCTTTTCTCCCAAACGGGAGATGAAGCGGCTTAAAGGCGCCATGCATCCAGTCAGTTTTTGTATTTGTTTGAGGTCTTTTGGGATATCCAGTTGTGACAGAGCTTGGATCTTGGCTGGGTTTGCTTCAATTCCTCTACCGGATACAATGAAGCCCAAGAGCTTTCCAGCTGGTACGCCGAAAACGCATTTTTCCGGGTTGAGCTTAATGTCATATGCTCGGAGTTTGTCGAATGTGAGCCTCAAATCGTCTACTAGAGTTTCGACGTGTTTGGTCTTAACGACCACATTGTCTATGTATGCCTCCACTGTTTTGCCGATCTGGGTAGCCAGACATGTCTGAATCATGCGCTGATATGTTGCGCCGGCGTTTTTAAGTTCGAAGGGCATTATGTTGAAGCAGAATGGTCTGTATGGAGTAATGAATGCCGTTGCGGCCTGGTCTGTTTCTGCCATCTTGATTTGATGGTATCCGGAGTATGCGTCGAGGAAACACAATGAATCGTGCCCCGCGGTAGCATCGATGATTTGGTCGATGCGGGGGAGGGGGAAAGGATCCTTTGGACAGGCCTTATTAAGGTCTTTAAAATCCACACAAAGGCGCCAGGATTTGTCCTTTTTTGGTACCATTACCAGGTTTGCTAGCCAGTCCGGATGTTTTATGTCTCTGATGAATCCGGCTTCTAATAGTTTGGCTAGCTCCTCTCCCATTGCCTGTCTTTTGGGTTCGGAAAATTGTCGAAGAGCCTGTTTGACTGGCTTGAATCCTTTTAGGATATTTAGGCTGTGCTCTGCCAGCCTGCGTGGGATTCCTGGCATATCTGAAGGGTGCCAGGCAAAAATGTCCCAATTTTCCCAAAGGAATTCTCGTAGTGCGGCTTCTACATCAGGGTTTAATTGTGCCCCAATGGAGGCCGTCTTTGTGGGGTCCGTTGGATGGACCTGGAATTTGACTATTTCGTCTACTGGTTTAAAAGATGTGGACTTAGATCTCTTATCGAGTATCACATCGTCCCTATTCACCATGGAGCGTAGTGCAGTGAGTTCTTCTGCCGCTAGTGCTTCGGATAGTGCCTCTAGGGCTAGTGCGGCTGTCTTATTTTCGGTGCGGAGTGCTGTGTCCGGATCACTGACCAGAGTGATGATTCCATTGGGCCCGGGCATTTTGAGCTTCATGTACCCGTAATGGGGTACGACTTGGAAAATTGTGAATGCCTCTCGCCCTAATAGAGCGTGATATCCGCTGCTGAACGGGGCCACTTGGAACGTGACTTCCTCGGACCTGTAGTTGTCCGGTGAGCCGAACACCACATCTAGTGTGATTTTTCCTGTGCAGCGTACTTCCCGACTAGGGATTATTCCTCTAAAGGTTGTGCTGCTTTGCTCAATGCGGCTCCAGTCTATTTCCATTTTTTGGAGGGTTTCCTCGTAGATGAGGTTTAATCCGCTGCCGCCATCCATGAGTACCTTGGTAAGACGAAAGCCGTCCACTATGGGACTAAGGACCAATACGGCTGGTGCTCGGGCTGTTCGGAATTTAGGTTCGTCGCTGGCACTGAAGGTGATAGCCGTGTCGCTCCATGGATTTGTTGTTGCTACTTGGTAGACTTCGGCGAGGCTGCAGATTGTTCGTTTCCGCATATTATTTGATGCGAAAGTCTCGAAGACTGTTAATACCGTATTGGTACTGTTGGGCTGGTTTTCCGGGGCTAGAAGCCCTTCGCCACTTTTGGCCACCTACCGTAGTATCCAACATGCCCGAAGGCTATGTGTTGGAGTGGCGCCTTCTGCATTATGGATTTTGCAGGGTCCGCTGAGCCATCCCTCCAGTACGGTTCCGTACCCTTTAGGGGGTTTTTGCTTTTTGGTTTTTGACCCAGGTGTTTGAGCATGGTGCACCCTTTTATTCCGGACTAAGGTTGTGTTTAGGGCCGGATTGTCCCAAAATCTAGTTTCGGTTTTCCAGGCACTCTCCATCGCACAGTATTTTTGTACTATGGTCGCCAGGTCGGCGAAGCGTGTGACCTTGCGACGGCTTATGGCTTCATGATTCCCTTGTCCGTGCAATTATTGCAGAAAATAGAGATTGCGCTTTCCTCATGGCAGTCCTTTATCCTGTCCATAACCAGGAGGAATCTGGCCCAGTAATGATGTACTGTTTCATCGGGCTCTTGCCGTATTTGATATAGATTGCTTGTGTTTGGGTGGGCGGGTGGAACTAAATTCGGAACCCCGCCCAAACTGAGGCTCAAAGGCCGAGGAGTTTCCTGATTTGGAAGCTTGGATTGCTGGAGGTCGTCCAATGAATCTAGTCCGCTGCCTGACTTTAGGTTCAGTACTCGATTGACGTCCGTCCCTCCTCGGGAATCCGGCATGGAGGGATCGGGAATCCAGACATAACTGGTTTTTAACATAGAAGAAGAGTCGCCGCGTTGTTCTTCTACCACCGCAACATGGTGGGTAGCCTGGGGAGAGTTAATTTCTCTCAGATCGGTTTTAAGCCCAATCTGATCGTAGTCTGTAGCGACTCCCAGGGCGGCGATGCGATCCAAGAGCTCGTTTACGAAAGAGAGCTCCATCAGATCCAGCTGCTCGGCGAATTCTGAGTTGATGCGAAGATCGCTTTTGATGACCCGAGAGGTCATCGTCAAAGTGGTGGCCGAGCAGGTGGTCATAAGAAAACCACCCAGCCGGATAGCTTGACCGGCGGCCAAAGCTCCTTTGACAATGGTACCGTCTTTGAAGACGGGAAGAGGCATCCTTCCTGATTGTGATGGCACAGAGGAACTCTCAATGAAAGCACCAATGTCGGTGTCAAAACCGGCGGATCTTGGGTAGGGGGTCCCGAACTGTGCGTCTAGGCGGATGGTAACAGGAGACAAGGGACACGATGTTTTACCCAGGTTCGGGCCCTCTTGATGGAGGTAAAACCCTACGTCCTGCTTGATTGATATTGATGATGTGGGTATTACAAGAGTAGATCTACCACGAGATCAAGGAGGCTAAACCCTAGAAGCTAGCCTATGGTATGATTGTTGTTATTGTTGTCGTGTCCTACGGACTAAAACCATCCGGTTTATATAGACACCGGAGAGGGCTAGGGTTACACAGAGTCGGTTACAATGGTAGGAGATCTACATATCCGTATCGCCAAGCTTGCCTTCCACGCCAAGGAAAGTCCCATCCGGACACGGGACGAAGTCTTCAATCTTGTATCTTCATAGTCTTGGAGTCCGGCCGATGATGATAGTTCGGCTATCCGGACACCCCCTAATCCGGGACTCCCTCACCCTTCTTTGAATCCTCTACAGTGATAGTGTTAACAAAGCCATCCACATCTTTACGATCGGATTCCTCTAATTCTCCCTCAAAGGGTATCCTACATACCGCACAAAAATCACGTAAAGACATTTCTCTGAATTCATCATATAAATGAAATGATACTGAAGGCGGTGACTTCTTAGGATAATAATAAATTTTTTGCACGAAAGTATTGGTAAGTAAGAGATACTTATCGATCCGGTCGTGGAGAAAATCGGTGAGGTCTGCATTCACGATCAAAGAATAAAAATCTTCATGAATTCTAGCTTCTTTCAAGAAATTATCACATGGCCATTCACACGGTCGTACTTTCGCTAGGCGAGGAAGATTATACTTGGCTTTTTCCTTCTCTTTAGCTTGTTTTCCCTGAGAGCCTTGGCTAGAAGAGCCCCTTAAAAGTCTCCTTAACATTTTCTGAAAATTTCTGAAATTTTAGTAACTTCAAAATAAAAGTGAATAAAACTAAACAAGACCGGTAGCAACTACTCCTACAAGTGCCTAGATCCTATATCATGCATTATAATTGCTTGGGACCTCATAAATTTAACATGCAAGCTCAAGAACATGGTCACCTATGCAGCAAAAATTTGCAATGAATAAAGCACTGGAACAAAAACTAATTGGACCAATGGAGGAGTCACGTACCAAGCAACAATCTCCCAAAGCAGTTTTGTGAATGGAGCTTTGAGCAAGGAGATCGAAAATCGCAGCAAAACGAGCTAGAACTCGTGCTTGAGCTGGATGAGGATTTTTTTGGGAAGAAGATGTAGTGTGTGGATGCTGGCATAAGTGGAGGGGGCCACTAGGGGCCCACGAGATAGGGGGGTGCGCCCAAGGGGGGTGGGCGCGCCCTCCACTCTCGTGGCCTGGTGCTTGCCCCTCCTGTAGTGATTTCAGTGCCTAAAATCCTCAAATATTCCATAAAAAATCATACTAAATTTGCAGGGCATTTAGAGCACTTTTATTTTCGGGATATTTTTTAATGCACTGATAATTCATAAAACAGACGGATAATATTATTTTTGCTTTATTTATTCTAAATAACAGAAAGTAAAAAGAGGGTACAAAAGGTTGTGCCTTCTAGTTTCATCCATCTCATGATCATCAAAATGAATCCACTAACAAGGTTGATCAAGTCTTGTTAACAAAATCATTCCGAATAACACGGAACCGGAGAAATTTCGAATAACACTAAGTTACCTCAAGGGAGATATGAAAATCCCCAACAATAAGAATATCATACTTTTTCTTGACAGTAGGGAGAGGAAATTCAAAACCTCCAATAATGATAGTTGGAACTTTTCTAATAGAATTGATGCTATGAACTTGAGATTGTTTCCTCGGGAAGTGTACCGTATGCTCATTACCATTAACATGAAAAGTGACATTGCCTTTGTTGCAATCAATAACAGCCCCTGCAGTGTTCAAAAAAGGTCTATCAAGGATAATTGACATACTATCGTCCTCGGGAATATCAAGAATAACAAAGTCTGTTAAGATAGTGACATTTGTAACCACAACAGGCACATCCTCACAAATACCGACAGGTATGGCAGTTGATTTATCAGCCATTTGCAAAGATATTTCAGTAGGTGTCAACTTATTCAATTCAAGTCTACGATATAAAGAGAGATGCATAACACTAACACCGGCTCCAAGATCACATGAAGCAGTTCTAACATAATTTATTTTAATGGAGCATGGTATAGTTGGTACCCCCGGATCTCCAAGTTTCTTTGGCATTCCACCCTTAAAAGTGAAATTAGCAAGCATGGTGGAAATTTTAGCTTCCGGTATCTTTCTTTTATTTGTAATGATATCCTTCATATACTTAGCATAAGGATTTACTTTGAGCATATCAGTTAAGCGCATACATAAGAAGATAGGTCTAATCATTTCAGCAAAGCGCTCAAAATCCTCATCATCCTTTGTCTTGGATGGTTTAGGAGGAAAGGGCATGGGTTTCTGAACACATGGTTCTCTTTCTCTACCGTGCTTCCTAGCAACAAAATCTCTCTTATCATAACGTTGATTCTTTGATTGTGGGTTATCAAGATCAACAACAGGTTCAATATCTACATCATTATTTTTGCTAGGTTGAGCATCAACATGAACATTATCATCAGCATTATCACGGGGTTCATGTTCATCACCTGATTGTGTTTCAGCATCAGAAACAGAGATATCATTAGGATTTTCAGGTGTGTCTACAGCAGGTTCACTAGAAGCATGCAAAGTCCTATTGTTTTTCTTTTTCTTCTTTTTAGAAGAACTAGGTGCCTCTAAATTATTTCTTTGAGAATCTTGCTTGATTCTCTTAGGGTGGCCTTCAGGATACAAAGGTTCCTGAGTCATTCTGCCATTTCAAGTAGCCACTCTAACAGCAAAGTCATTTTTATTATTTAATTCATCAAGCAAATCATTTTGAGCTTTAAGTACCTGCTCAGCTTGAGTAGCAACCATAGACGCATATTTGCTAATGAGTTTAAGTTCACCTTTAACTCTAGCCATATTATCGCTCACACGTCCTATCTCGAAAGCATTATTCTTTAACTCTCTACCAACATAAGCATTAAAACTTTCTTGTCTAGCCATAAAGTCATCAAATTCATCTAAGCATGGGCTATGAAATTTAGTAGAGGGGATTTCAACTTTATCATATCTATAGAGAGAATTTACCTTTACTACATGTGTCAGGTTATCAAGACAATGTGGTTCTTCAACAGGCGGTATATTAAGACCATGCTTCAATAGGTGGTAAATTCTTAACATCTTCAGCTTTTATACCCTTTTCTTTCATTGATTTCTTTGCCTCTTGCATATCTTCAGGACTGAGAAATAAAACACCTCTCTTCTTCGGAGTGGGTTTAGGAATAGGCTCAGGGGTTGGCTCAATTGGTTTAGGAATTGCCTCAGGAATTGGCTCAGGAAGAGTTCAATTATTTTCATTAGTCAACATATTATTCAATAGTAATTCAGCTTCGTCGACTGTTCTTTCCCTGAAAACACAACCAGCACAACTATCCAAGTAGTCCTTGGAAGCATCGATTAGTCCATTATAAAAGATATCAAGTATTTCATTTTTCTTAAGAGGATGATCAGGCAAAGCATTTAGTAATCGGAGAAGCCTCCCCCAAGCTTGTGGGAGACTCTCTTCTTTGATTTGCACAAAGTTATATATTTCCCGCAAGGCAGCTTGTTTCTTATGAGCAGGGAAATATTTAGCAGAAAAAGTAATAAATCATATCCTGGGGACTATGCACACAACCAGGAGCAAGAGAATTATACCAAGTCTTAGCATCACCCTTTAATGAGAACGGAAATATCTTAAGGATATAAAAGTAGCGAGATTTATCATCATGAGTAAACAGGGTAGCTATATCATTCAACTTGGTAAGATGTGCCACAATAGTTTCAGATTCAAGGCCATAAAAAGGATCAGATTCTACCAAAGTAATAATTTTAGGATCAACAGAGAATTCATAATCCTTATCAGTAACACAGATAGGTGAAGTAGCAAAAGCAGGGTCGGGTTTCATTCTAGCATTAAGAGACTGTTGCTTCCATTTAACTAATAATTTCTTAAGATCATATCTATCATTACAAGCAAAGATAGCTCTAGCAACTTCTTCATTCATAACATAACCCTCAGGAACAACAGGCAATTCATAATCATTCGGAGAACCTTCACCATCACTATCATCAATAATAGCATCTTCAATAATTTCATTCTCTCTAGCCCTAGCAAGTTGTTCATCGAGAAATTCACCTAATGGCAAAGTAGTATCACGCGCAGAAGTAGTTTCATCATAAGTATCGTGCATAGCAGAAGTGGCATCATCAATAACATGCGACATATCAGAGTTCATAGCAGTAGCAGGTTTAGGTGTCGCAAACTTACTCATAACAGAAGGAGAATCTAGTGCAGAGCTAGATGGAAGTTCCTTACCTCCCCTCGTAGTTGAGGGATAGATCGTAGTTTTAGCATCTTTCAAGTTCTTCATAGTGATCAACAGATATAAATCTCAAGTGACTCAGAGAATATAGTTATGCTCCCCGGCAAGGGCGCCAGAAATTAGTCTTGATAACCCACAAGTGTAGGGGATCGCAACAGCTTTCGAGGGTAAAGTATTCAACCCAAATTTATTGATTCGACACAAGGGGAGCCAAAGAATATTCTTGAGTATTAACAGTTGAGTTGTCAATTCAACCACATCTGAATAACTTAGTATCTGCAGCAAAGTATTTAGTAGCAAAGTAATATGATAATAAAGGTAACAGTAGCAAAAGTAATGTTTTTGGGTTTTGTAGTGATTGTAACAATAGCAACGGAAAAGTAAATAAGCGAAGCACAAGATGTGAAAAGCTTGTACGCAATGGATCAGTGATGGATAATTATGTCGGATGCGATTCCTCATGTAATAGCTATAACATAGGGTGACACAGAACTAGCTCCAATTCATCAATGTAATGTAGGCATGTATTCCGTAAATAGTCATACGTGCTTATGGAAAAGAACTTGCATGATATCTTTTGTCCTACCCTCCCGTGGCAGCGGGGTCCTAATGGAAACTAAGGGATATTAAGGCCTCCTTTTAATAGAGAACCGGACCAAAGCATTAACACCTAGTGAATACATGAACTCCTCAAACTACAGTCATCACCGAGAAGTATCCCGATTATTGTCACTTCGGGGTTGTCGGATCATAACACATAATAGGTGACTATAGACTTGTAAGATAGGATCAAGAACACACATATATTCATGAAAACATAATAGGTTCAGATCTGAAATCATGGCACTCGGGCCCTAGTGACAAGCATTAAGCATAGCAAAGTCATAGCAACATCAATCTCAGAATATAGTGGATACTAGGGATCAAACCCTAACAAAACTAACTTGATTACATGGTAAATATCATCCAACCCATCACCGTCCAGCAAGCCTACGATGGAATTACTCATACACGGCGGTGAGCATCATGAAATTGGTGATGGAGGATGGTTGATGATGACGACGATGACGAATCCCCCTCTCCGGAGCCCCGAACGGACTCCAGATCAGCTCTCCCGAGAGAGATTAGGGCTTGGCGGCGGCTCCGTATCGTAAAACACGATGAAACTTTCTCTCTGATTTTTTTTTCCGCGAGACGGAATATATGGAGTTGGAGTTGATGTCGCCGGAGCCTCAGGGGGCCCATGAGACAGGGGGGCGCGCCCAGGGGGGAGGGCGCCCCCACCCTCGTGGACTGGGTGTGGGCCCCCTGGTCTTAATTCTTTCTCCAGTATTTTTATATTTTCCAAAAGTGCCTCCAAGGATTTTCAGGACATTCCGAGAACTTTTGTTTTCTACACATGAAACAACATTATAGTAGTTTTGCTGAAAACAACGTCAGTCCGGGTTAGTTTCATTCAAATCATGCAAGTTAGAGTCCAAAACAAGGGCAAAAGTGTTTGGAAACGTAGATACGTTGGAGACGTATCAGCGGGCAGCTCACGGAGGGGAGGAACACGTCCTGGTGCCACATATCTAAGTTGCCGCCGCCACCGGTTTCGAGACCCGATGCTCAATTTGTCGTTCCGCTAGAGGCGATCGAGTAAAAAGGGGTGAAACTGTAGATTTCGCCGAAACTGCATGACTCTTGCCCCTTGTGCAACCAAAAGGAGGAAACGATCCAACACCTAATGCTGGAGTGCGTCTTCGCAAAACAAGTCTGGTTTGCGTTGGGACAAATGACTGGAACGTGCGAGTTCGAGCCTATGCAAAACGAGACTTTGGAGGATTGGTGTTCAAGACAGGAGGTGAGCTCAGCTAGGCCGAAAGCAACTAGAGCAAAATGCCTGCTCGGGATGTGGATGATATGGAAACACCGAAACGATGTCGTTTTCAATGGAGTGACACCATCGGTTACACAAACCATAGTAAGGATGAGGGATGAGGCCACGTTGTGGGAGACGGTGGGCTTGTTCAAGGGGCGAGACACGAGGGTTAGATGTAGAACCGATAGAGTGGGCAATGAGTGAGTAGTCCGTAGTAGAAGCTTGGGTGGTGTGGGATAAATTCCACATGTAAATAAACATTGCATATATGACCTCGGGGAGCTTCTTTCCCTTCCTCCTATAATAAATGATATGCATACTTGTGCGTATTCGAGAAAAAGAAAAAAAACTGCAGATTTCGCGTCTGGAGATCTTTGTCTCCCGCCGTCTTCAGGCCTGCACCCCGCGTACGCCGTCCCCCTTGCGCTCGCCTCAGCTTGGCACGATGAAAACTGCCGATTAGATCGTTTCCAGTGAGTCAGGATATGTGATGCTTTAAGTTCATGCGTGTGCGGACCAACATCTAACGTGACCAATCCAATCAAACGGAATCAAGCACGCCCAAAAGGTCTCGAGTACCGTCGGAAGAAGAGAGCGACACCAACACACGCACCAACACGCGTACACCTGGTCCCGGACGGAGCAAAACCATCCATCCATCCATTCCACCAGCACAAAAGATCACACGACAGGACGCCGCGAAAGCAACACCGAACCCAAGCCATGCCTTCCCCACCCAGTTAACGCCGCCCGCGCCTCCGTCTCTACACCGCACCTAATCCCCACCCCCACGCCCTCGACGGCGCGCGCGGCGCACACGCGACACGCACACGCCTCGTCCCCACCACCCCGCCTCGCATCGCATCGCATCGCGCGGCCGCCGCCCCCGCGAGAGCGCCCCAACCCAAGTCGGCAGAGCAAACAAAAAAAAGAAGAGAAAGAGATCGAAAAAAAAGGTGCGGCCCGCTCGCTCGCTCGCTCGGTGCTGACGAAGAAAGAAGGATCGATCGAATCCACCACCAGGCCGGCCGTTCCTCCTCCTTCCGTAAAACGCCGGTAAAATCCCCGTTGACGCGGCCGCCGCCAGCCATCCAGCCGATCTCCCCCCATCGCCCGCCCCCAGTATAAATAAGCGCGCCTCCCTCCCCCCACCACCAACCTCGCGATCCGTAAACGGAAACAAAACCGTGGCCTCCCTCTCCCCCCTCGTCACGCCTCCGCCCCCGCACCCGCACCCGCGCCGTCGCGAAATTACGCTTCGCCCCTCGCCCGCCGCGGGGATCCGCGCCCCTCCCTCCCGCGCCGCGCCCGCGCCGCCATGGTCGACACCAGGCGCAGCTCCGCGGGGAAGCGCCGGGCCTCGTCGGAGGAGGCCTCGCCCCCGACGCCCCCGCCCGCGGCGGCCTCGGGCGCGGGCGCGGGCGACGCGCCGGGGGCGTCGGCGTCCGCGCCCGCGGCGGAGGCCGCCTCCCCACCGCCCCCGCGGAGCCGGTCGGCCAAGCGGGCCAAGGTCCCTGCGCGCGTTCCTCTGTTTTGTGTCGCGGATGATTTCCGGGAATCGATTGATCTGATTATTCGTTGCTGTGCGGTGGTGGTGGTGGCAGGGCAAGACGACGTGCGTGGTGTCAGCCCCCGTGTTCGAGGCTGCCGCCAAGGCAGCGGGCCGCGTGATCGAGAGCTCGCAGCTGAGCGCGCCGGCCGTGGAGAGGTCCGCCGGGGCCGTCGCGGCGTCGTCCACCGTGTCGAATTCAGGAGGTGCGTGCTGTTAGGTTCTGAGTTCACGGTTCGTTTCAGGGGGGCTAGGGCTTGGTTTAGCCCGGGGGGAGGTTTTTGATTGCTCCTTTTCTTTTTGCTGAAGCTTCAGCGAGGAAGAAGAGGACGCCCAGGCGTCTGCCTCCGTCCGACGAGACGACGGCGGAAGAGATGACGCAGTGGAAGACGAGGCGCGGGGCGGCCAGTAGCCGGACTCATGCTTGGGCCAGACTGATTTCCCAATCTTCTCAGGTCTGTTGTTTAGGACAACTCACTGATGTGAGGAACAGTGCCACAATTCTATTTGGTGACCGTATAGCATCTAATCAAGTTATTTGACGGACAATTGAACTGCTGCACCCTTCCTAGCTATCAAACAGCACAAACATGTTAGTAAACATAGGAGATTTTAATTCAAAATTCATTTTGTTACAAATTTGTGTCTTGAGTGGGTCAATTGTGAATCATCTGTCATGTAACGCTTCATGCATGGCTTTAGTTGGCAACACAGAACCATTATGTGCTCTTGGAGCTGAAACTAGCTTTTCTTCAAAATGGAGCGAAGAACAGTTCCACCTAAGTTATCCAAATATCAGAGAACATCGACTAGTTATCCTCGTTTTGCTACTGTTTGCTGGCTTCTATACATTATCTACTTCCTGTCATTATTTGGCCCGACATGTATAATGCCTTTGTCAGAGTTTTATTAAACATTGTGATTTTTGTGTATGTGGGTTTTGTAATCTTGCGCTACTAACTGTTCAGTAATTTTAAAATCATCATTCTGATATTTATCTTGAGTTTCCAGTCTCCTGCATTCGCAACTATAGGATTGCTATTGTCTGCCTGCTCAAATTTAAGCGTACTAAGCTAATATCATGTTTAGATGCCAATCCCTGCCAGTTGCCACAGCCACCATTGAGTCATTTAATTTGTATTGTGGACTTGCGTAATCATCTTATTTGTAAAATCTTGAACGTTTTTTTCTACAGTTGAGTAGGAACATCTTACGTTACTCTGAAATTGTATGGAGGTTCATTTGGACCATTTGATCCAAATGAATCACATTGGATCAAGGGTGATCCCTGTTGTTGGTGCATACATGCATAGCAAATACCATTTCACAGTTACTTGTTTTTGAGTTGCTGACATCTGTTTTTTGTAACCGCGTCAAATAGCCTTACCATTTTGTCAATTCCCCACTTAGTTCTGTAGTATTGGTAATTTAGTCTTAGCATTTACTAATTTTAAACAATTATCTTTGCTAATGATTATATTCTTCTTTCTGCTGTTCAGTATCCCACGGTTCCTATTTATGCTTCCTATTTCACCGTTGGTCATGGTGGTAAACATGATTTGAAACTGACGGATGCATTATCTGGATCACTTGTTTGCAGACTGAGGCATGTTAGGGTATGGTTGCATTCTTAATTTTATTAATTTATTAGTACTCCGTTTTTCCTGCATTCATCATTTTGA
This sequence comes from Triticum aestivum, assembly GCF_018294505.1. NCBI lineage: Eukaryota > Viridiplantae > Streptophyta > Magnoliopsida > Poales > Poaceae > Triticum > Triticum aestivum. The sequence continues at coordinate 106,867,277 of NC_057798.1, read as the reverse complement.
AGTTTTGACTGTCAATTTTGATCTGTTTACCAGAGGGGTGCTGCCCTTGAGGTCTCTATATCCAAAGTTGTCTATGTAAATGGGAAGGCCTTAGACAAGGCTGCTAAGGTCACCTTGACTGGAGGCGACGAAGTTGTTTTTAGTTCACTTGGGAGGCATGCTTATGTATCCTTTTTTGTGACTGACCACTTTGTTAATATGTATTGCTCCTATCTGCGATTACAGGCATGTCTGGATGTTTTTGCCACTGTGCTTTGTTAAGCAACACTAGCAATGTTTGATTTTCTCCTGCCTTGCAAGCGAAATGAGATTGTGCTTTCTATGATAGTATAATTTGTTGCTCAAAATATTGTATGTATTTATTTGAAACTGTGTAGTGGACTACACCAGGAAAAACTTTACAGGCTAACAATGCCCACATGAAATAATTGGCAGCTAATTTGGGCCTGCCAAAACTTGGCCTTACTAGGCAAAGTTAGATGGACAGATGTTGGGGTTAGCAAGGGAACCAAACGTGTCCTACTCCTACTTGTATGCACAATTATGCATTTTAGATGTGGAAGTCCTTAACATGTTGGCAGATATTTCAGCCTCTTCCAGAGGAAAAATCAAGCACATCAACCTTTTCTTCCCCAAGTTTCGTTCAGCAAGGGCAGTATCCAGTTATGAAAGGCACACTGGATCATTTATCATCTAAAAGGGCCAAGTTATCAGTGCCGTTTAATTTTGGTAGTGGCTGCTCTCCATCTGTTCCTCATGGTGAGACAGCTTCATTTCTTCCCTAAGGCCCTACTAATCCCTAACTTCTTAGAAAAGGGGATGCAGCATAAGAGGACTTCTGTTTTTTTTTCTTGTTTCTCAAAACTGGGTACCCCCTCCGTATTTATTTACTCTGCATGTTAGATTTGACTGAAGTCAAACTTCATAATGTTTGACCGAGTTTATAGAAAAAAATATGAACATTTACAATAACAAATCTGTATGATGTGAAAGTATATTCAATAATGAATCTAATGGTATTGATTTGTTATTGTATATGCTAATATTTTTGTCTATAAACTTCATCAAAGTTTATAAAGTTTGACTTTGACCAAAGCTAATATGCGGAGTAAATAAAAACAGAGGGAGTACCTTTTATTTGTTATTATGATGAAAGAGAAAAGTGAGGCTAAACAGATCTCTTTTTTGTTCACTAGATACAGAGATAGTCAGCAGTTTATGTAAAACAATGGAGGAGCAGAACCAGTTCTCTTCTGAAGAAAATGTGCCATTTGCTCAACATAAACTTTTAAAAGAAGATCTGAAGAAGGCAGTTGTTAGTGCAAGTGATATATCAGAGTCATTTGATAGTTTTCCATATTATCTGAGGTATCTAGACTATTACTCTCTTCATGGAAAATAACAGCTCTTTTGTTATATTGTTCGAGATATAGAAATATATATGATTTGATGAATCTCTTATTATCCTTCATTTTAGGAGCCTATAATGCTCATTTTGTACTTCACATAATAAGTAAGAAATTCTTATAATGATCCTATAGAAGGATGATTTCTCCCCAATTGCTTAGTTCTGTAATATGATAACATATTGGTTGCAACAGCACAACTCCAGATTTAGTGGATTCATCCTCTTATTGTTTCTGCTCACATTTTTAACTCAACAGTGCAAATTGCTGAAAAGCATATTTGTTATCCATGGTATTTTACTTTCACAAACCCCATTTCTCTTCTTATTTGTTATTCCTCATATCATCCTTAAAAAAATGTAAGGAAAATAATTGCAATGCCATTCTCATATCTAAAATCATACTTTCTTTTAGCTAGTAAGTTGTGACGCCATTTTCTAAAGAAGTAAGATGTGACATAATGGCAGGCAGAATGATCGGTTGGTCATAGTGCATGATCATTGGATATACTAAATTTTGCTCCTACAAATATTTCAATTGGTGATAGTGGTTCGTTGGTCTCCTCCTCTCACCCTGATGTGACCCATTAGATCTGTTGCAAACAGCGGAGATGTTAGTCCTGTTTGATGCCAAAATTAGTACTCCCTCCGTTCCTAAATATAGGTCTTTCTAGAGATTTCAACAACTGTCTACATACGGAGCAAAATGAGTGAATATACACTCTAAAATATGTCTATGTACATCCGTATGTGGTAGTCCATTTGAAATCTGAAAAAAGACTTATATTTAGGAACGGAGGGAGTATATAAAGTTACCCCCCCAACTGGCTCAAGTGTATGAACACATCACATAGGCTTAAGCTTGGCATCACCATCATGGTGGTTTTGAGTAGTTTGATTCGTTTTATGAGTAGCAACCTATTGGATATCTAATAATCTAAGTTGTTTTATATTTTGCAAGACACAAGCATTTAGCAAGTGAGTACTAATTACTCGACTACAACCTACTTTTTTTTTCCAGTTAATTTGGCCTGTTGCATATTGATTGATTGGTCTCTGGTGGTTAAGAACTATCTTTGATGCCTTCTCATCCTTGCAGCGAGAATACCAAAAGTTCTCTCCTGACACCAGCACATGTAAATTTGTGTTGCAAGGAAGCCATGGAGTGGACAAAAAAAATATCTTTTATTTCTCAACGAGTACTATTATCTGGTCCAGCAGGTATTAGTTTACTTGATGAAATTATGGGATATTGCAGTTAGTGATTTTGTATATTTGTTAAATGCTAAATGCTTGGAGCGTTCACTAAAAACAAATTTTCTTTTTGTAGGGTCTGAGATATACCAAGAAACATTGATGAAGGCTCTCACCAAACACTTCGATGCTAGGCTGCTCGTTGTAGATTCATCATTGCTGTCGAGTGTAAGCCTCTTGACCATGCCATGCTTATTCTTCTAACAGCGCCACCGCAGCTCATTTTGAAGAAAGCACAACCAATTCTATTGTAGGCCTTATCTTTTTGTAAGATGACAGATATGCGTCTTCTTTTTTGTGAGATGAAATATATGCTTCAACTATTTTACTTTACCTTTTTGTGCAATGCTGCTAGTATTTTCTGGAAGCTTGAAATGTTTTCTTCTTTGAGAGTTTGAACTTTGTAAACAAGCTGTACAGCAGAGTTGCAGTAAACTCAGAGTACTGGTGCTGTTTATAAATACATCCGAAAAGATGTAGCATTAGTTAATTTCACCATAAATGAATCAGCTGACACATTGAGATGTAAACTAGAAAATGATGTCTGCTGTAAATTACTCACTGATGCAACTGCATGCTCGCTTTAAATAGTTGCATATGAATTGTGTGCAAAAAGAGAGGGACAAGGGGTGTGTGTGTGTGTGTGTGTATGTGTGTGTGTCTTTTCTTTGGTACTTCTTTAGTTCAAATTCAAATGCCAACATCCAAGTATCATTTTTTTTCAGGGACAGTCTTCAAAGTCAAAGGAGTCAGAGCCGTACAAAAGAGGTAAGGCTATCATGACTCTGTTATTAGCACTATATTTTTTTTGCAACTATTTTTAAGTCTAGATGTTGAGAGTACCTGTTGAATTGAGTATGAGACTGTACTGTTTGTTTTTACAATATTTTTTTAGTGTAATGAAACCACCTGATGTAGCGGTAGTAATGCTTCTGATATTTTGATCAGGTGATAGGGTGAGATACATTGGTTCTTTGCAGTCAACAAGGTTTATCCTTGAGGGACAAAGGTGTGGCCCATACCTTAAGATTTGTTTTTTTAAATGTGCATCCATTCAGCTTCCTGCGCCACATGTGTGAATGTTCCAGGAGTTTTTTTGATGTAATTTTTTCTCTTGATTACTCTTTAGTACTTTTCATGCTATAGCAGTTTTGAGTAGGAGGGTTTATACAAATAGAAAAATATTTGTGCTGTGGAAAGCTGGAAAACCTATTGTATGATATACGATGATCGTGAGTTGCTATAGAGAGTTTGCAGTAACTGGTAGCAGCTATAAGCTTTTTTACAAGGGTCTGGATTTAGCCGTGTTTGCAATGCAGGATTCTCATATGAATTTTTCAGGAAACTGCACATCCAGCGGGATTATAAGTTTCCTTTTGTATGAAATTCTTAAGTTCCAAACGGGTTAGATGGAAAAGTAGATCTGATGCAATAATCATGAGAATCATCCTTTCTCTGTTTTCCTGTAAATATTGCATATTATATTGTACTGCATTGATCTTTTGTACTTAAGTTGCGTAGTCTATCTTAGATGGCAGTAGGTTTTCTTATATTGGATAAAAGAACCAGGCTGGTTTGAGTCCCTGCTTGTGTGATGATATGTAATGATCGCTAACTATATGGATTTTCTGAATTCTTACCTATTATGTTAGCATTCCACCCCTTTGTTTGCAATTGACCTCTCTTGGTGTTGCCTTTTGCATATTTTACTTGCATCTATTAAAAATTTATGCCAAATTATAAATCTGCAGAGCTCCAGATTATGGTTCCCAGGGTGAAGTGCGACTTCCTTTTGAGGAAAATGGATCCTCAAAAATTGGAGTCAGTTTTGACAAACCAATCCCTGGGGGCATTGATCTAGGAGGCAATTGTGAGGTTGATCATGGTTTCTTCTGTTCAGGTGAGTTTTTCTTCTTCTGTTGTTCTTATGCACTTTTTAATAACTTATAACTACTCCCTCCGTTCGGAATTAGTTGTCGTAGAAATGGATGTATCTAGATGTATTTTAGTTCTAGATACATCCATTTCCGAGACAAGTAATTCCGAACGGAGGGAGTATATCATATGCAGTGTTTTTTGCCATTTTTTGCTATATTGTTAATTTTTGTAACAACTTACTTATGCCTATTTGTATTTCCAGTTGATTCTCTGTGCCTCGATGGTCCAGGATGGGAAGATAGAGCTAAACATCCATTTGATGTAATATTTGAGGTTTGTACGATCTTCGCAACCTTATTTTTATCAGCATTTGTCATTTTTTTTCTATTACTCACTGGGATTTTATGCAGTTTGTTTCTGAAGAAAGTGCGCATGGACCCCTTATCCTATTTTTGAAGGACGTTGAGAAAGTGTGTGGAAACACTTACTCTTATCATGGTCTAAAGAGCAAGCTCGAAATTTTTCCAGCAGGTGTTTTTGTTATTGGGTCTCAGACCCAGGCAGACAGTCGGAAAGATAAGGTACTTGCTGTAAAGATAATCTGCACCCGATTTCTAAGTATTCATTCTTTAGCTAACAAAAAAGACGTTGTTTATACAGCTAAACGGGTCTCCTTTCCTGTCGAAGTTCCCATACGGGCAAGCAGCAATACTTGACCTTGCGTTCCAGGTGCCTTTTCTGGTTTTGCTGGAAGTATCCCTACTTATGCCATGCTAGTGTAGGGACTCCATGGCACTACAACACATTGTCAGCTTATACTGAAAGGATATTTCTGATATATATCTCAATTGCTTATTATCTTGTCCACTGTATTATTTTTCTTACTGGATCCTTTTATCAATTAAATTAAATTATGGGTTCTGTTATAAGTGCTCTGTTACACTTTTTTGCTGTTACAATCTAATGTACACCAATGCAGGATAGCTTTGGCCGGGTGAATGATAAAACCAAAGAAGCAGCGAAGACTGCGAAGCATGTCACTAAACTTTTCCCCAGTAAAGTGACAATACAACCACCACAGGTATGCCATTTGTGTTACTCAACAATGATGTCTACTTGGTAGTGTCCTCTCCTAGTTATAACTCTGAATACATGCTACAGGATGACTTGGAACTCTCAAAGTGGAAACAGCTATTGGACCGTGATATTGAAATTCTGAAAGTGAAGGCTAACATTTCAAAAGTCCAGTCTGTAAGTATTAATTAGTGACTCGTCATTTTGTATATTACTTTTGGACTATAATAGACTAAAAAACCTTCAATGTTCTTTTGCTCTTGAACATACCCAATGTTATTATGTTTCAGTTTTAAGTAACTGCTTGTTTGCACATCCCTGTTATTCAATTATCATATGTTCCATTACTCTTCAGCCAAATGTCTTGCGTTTTTTATGTATTTCCCTATGTAGCTGGGAGTCCAAACATGATTATTAAAAAAAGTACGTCATTATGCTGCTATTAGATTCCCAGAGTGATTAGGATGTTCTGGTTTTTATTTGACAATTTTCCTATGTTTTGTTGAAACTTTTGATAGATTTGCATCCACTATGCGACAAAATAGTATTGCTGCATCACCTGTACTAGTGCGACCTCTAAAATGGAATTGTCGCTCCACTCAACTGATGTTGCTGTTCCTTATATCTCTTGGTTTAACTAATGTCTTTATGCAATCGGATGCAGTTTCTAACTCGCAATGGTCTGGAATGTGCTGATGTAGAGACCACAGTATGTGTTAAAGATCGAACTCTTACAAATGAATGTGAGTAGTCATTCCTACATGATGTTTTATCCTGTATAATGTCCATGTAGCATCATCTGTCTATTGTTTTTGTTTCCAGGTGTCGATAAAATAGTTGGTTATGCTTTGAGTCATCAAGTTATGAATTCAACTGTTCCAACTCCTGGAAAGGATGTGTTACTTGCTCTTTCTGGTGAAAGGTTTATTCTCTAACCTTGTACACTTCACAAAGTTGTGCAAGAAAGTTCTTTCTGGTTCATCTAATGATTATTTTACTGAAATTGTTGCATTTCAGCCTTCAGCATGGGGTTGATTTGTCGGAAAGTATGCAAAATGACCATAAGAAAAAGAGCACAAAGAAATCACTCAAGGTGACTTGTCTTTTTTTCTTAGTAGCAAAGATCACCTCATGTATATGACTTGACCTGGCCATGTTCAGCCTGGCCCAGTTATTTATTTAAAGCGTGCAAATAAGTCAGGCTGAGTTTGAGTTTCACCTATTATTTGAGGCTCTGGGCCTTGTGACATTAATGGTGTCTAATGCCAATGACTTACATACATTCCTTTTCATTGTTAGGATGTTGCCACGGAGAATGAATTTGAAAAGAGGCTTCTTAGTGATGTTATCCCTCCAGATGAGATAGGTGTTTCCTTTGATGACATTGGAGCGCTAGAGAATGTCAAGGAAACTTTGAAGGAATTAGTGATGCTTCCATTGCAAAGGCCAGAGTTGTTCTCCAAGGGACAACTTATGAAGGTACAAGGCATTCTCAAGCTTCATTATTTATGCTTAATATTCTTGTAAAACAATCCACATGTTCCTTCTGTGAGTCCTCTGTTTCACCTGTAACAATGGCTCCTTGTTTTGTCATTTGCCTTTATAGTTAGATATCCCCCTTTCTGCACTTATGACTCATCCTTGTTGAGTGGTTTTGTAAATATTGTAATGCTGTCCACCTGTGGTTTGTCCATCATGTCCTATCATTCTGTGCTATCTAGCATTTTGAATTTATGTATGATGCTTTTGTGAGCCATCTGTTATACAGCTTCTGTTTCTAAATATAAGACGTCCCATTAGTTCAATTTAAACTGCAAGAACATGTAATTTCTACTCCCTCTGTATCAAAATACTTGTAGTTGGGGAATACTAGTACAAGTTCCCCCAATGACAAGTATTATGGTACAGAGGGAGTAGTTAATATCATGCAATCCCAAAATTAATTGAAAAAAGCAACAAGAATCACTTCAAACTGAATGTAGCAGCTTGAATACTGCCGTTATCATATTGCTCTCCTTATTAATTAGTACTCCCTCCGTCCCATAATGTAAGACATTTTTTGAAAAAAACATCTTACATTATGGGACGGAGGGAGTAGTATTTCTTAACTTACCCAGTGTGTAATATTGATCTGATTTTTCATTTTGCACCAGCCATGTAAAGGAATATTGCTTTTTGGTCCACCTGGTACGGGGAAGACCATGCTTGCTAAAGCTGTTGCAACAGAGGCTGGTGCTAACTTCATCAACATATCAATGTCAAGCATTGGCTCGAAGGTTTTCCCATAACAGATATTTATCTAGATTCCTCTCCTCTGTTAGTTCTACATTTTCTTACCTGTAATTGTAACAGTGGTTTGGCGAGGGGGAAAAATATGTGAAAGCTGTGTTTTCACTTGCAAGCAAAATTGCTCCCAGTGTCATTTTTGTGGATGAGGTCAGTCAAAAAATTTCATCATCATTGATGATATGATTATGGTTCAACAGGCTGCACAATAATAGTGTCTTAATTAAGAGAACTTGCTGTGTTCCCTGATTTGCAGGTTGACGGCATGCTGGGTAGACGTGAAAACCCAGGGGAACATGAAGCCATGCGTAAGATGAAAAATGAATTTATGGTGAACTGGGATGGTCTGAGAACAAAAGACAAAGAACGTGTATTAGTACTTGCTGCCACTAATAGGCCGTTTGATCTTGATGAGGCTGTTATTAGGAGGCTCCCAAGGAGGTATGGGTATACATATTTTAACAAATAAATGCAAATTGTGACTCTGGCATTGCCAACCAGTCAATAATTCTTCTGAAACTTTTGTTTAGGTTGATGGTGAATTTACCAGACGCAACCAATAGGAAAATAATTATTAGTGTAATACTAGCCAAAGAAGATTTGGCAGAAGATGTAGATCTGGAAGCAGTGGCCAGCTTGACTGAGGGGTATTCAGGCAGTGATCTGAAGGTATTTAGTTTTATGTTAACATTATTTTGTTTCTTATTTGATTTCCTTTTTAAACAGGTAATTTCCATATTCTGTCTGCTGACAATTTTAATTTTCCCCAGAATCTGTGTATTACTGCTGCACATCGTCCCATAAGGGAACTCCTTGAAAAAGAGAAGAAGGTTAGTTTTTAATTCTTAATTTCTTGAACTACTTTCCTATGCGTTGTCAGTTCTACTGATTAATAATCTCTGATCCTTCTGATTTCTCTCAATGGTTCTGATGTTATCGATGCTTTTAGAATCTCTGGTTAACCAAATCATTAATAATTTGAGTTGACTTATTTAGGATTATCCTTGTTGAGGCTACATCAGACCTCTAATCTATCATCTTGTGTCTACTTGCAGGAGAGATCCTTAGCAGAAGCAGAAAACAAATCATTGCCTCCTAAGTATTCTAGCAGTGATGTCCGTCCCCTAAATATGAGTGATCTCAAACAGGCACACGAGCAGGTAAATATTACTGCTGTTTTTCTTCTGGAAAAGAAGAGAAAAATAAACTTAATGCAAATCAGACTCAACTACACTAGTAGATTTGATGCCCCTCACCACCTGCAGAACTTAATCCATCAAATATATAACAAATGCTGATGACAGCTCTTGCGGGCTTAGTTCCAAGATTGGAGAGTGTAATGCTAGTATTGATATGTTCTGGGTTGTAGCGCAATTTGTTTCTAGGATACAAGTAGATTTGATGCCCCTTGCCGCCTGTGAAACTTAATCCATCAAATATATAACAAATGCTGATGACGGCTCTTGCGGGTTTAGTTCCAAGATTGGAGAGTGTAATGCCAGTATTGATATGTTCTGGGTTGTTATGGTTTTAAATAGCCCGCTATAGCTCCGCTATAGCACGCTATAGCGTTTAGAAGAGGTCCTGTGCTAAGGGTCTTTTGTCCAAACACATAAGCATACATTTTAAATAGCTCGCTATAGCATTTAGAAGAGGTCCGCCGCTAAGAGGCTTAGCGTGCTATTTAAAACTTAATGTAGCGTCAATTTGTTTCTAGGATATAGTCTCTCCGTCCCAAAATAAGTGTCTTAAGTTTAGTACTTGCTTTGAGACGAGGGAGTACTAGAATAAATTAAGGTTACCCGCATTGTCATTTTATGTTTTCTCATCTCCAAGTTGTTGATAAAAGTGTGATCCTAACGTAACTTGCCTTGTGTGTAGGTATGTGCAAGTATATCATCTGATTCGACAAATATGAACGAGCTTGTTCAGTGGAACGAGCTTTACGGCGAAGGCGGATCTAGAAAGAAGACGCCTCTAAGCTACTTCATGTAGCTTATGTGTAGCCTGTACATAGAGCAGAAGCATTAGAGTGAAGCGACTGAGAAGATAGATAATGAATAGCTCTGTTGGTTCTTCATTTATAGGCAATTTTTTTGAGTCAATTGTTTTGTAATGTCAGTTGGGAGTTTCGACAGATAGCGTAGGACCTGGTTGGTCCACCATTCTCCTTGCAAACCTGTATGTAGACTGAGCATCAGAATACAGTTCAGGGTGCTTAGACCAGTGTGAATCCATTTAGGTCTTGTATACAGATACAGTGCAGGGTGCTTAGAAGAGGTGCTTATAGTAAAATAAACTGAGTTTTTCTCAAGCATTAGTGCTTGTCTCTGTAGAAGGGGTGTCTAATTAAGCATCTACTCTTTACAAATAAACACCTTGTATTACAAGGCCTTAATCAAGACATGGATGCGGTATGTTCCTTAGTGGTTTCTACCTTTAGGTCAACTGTCCAGCGACCTGACCGAAACGGAATCACATGCCCTGGTGGAGAGTTAGAATCTACAACGGGGAAGGCGAAACAACACTTGCAATTTGATTGTTTTCGAAAAAAGACTAGTTACACGGAGTTCACATACGACGATTGAAGTCAGCGGGTGGGAATAAACAACTTGCACTGATCGAACCAGGGGAACAAAGTGTGTTTTGTTATACCCATCTTAGGCGACGCTGAACGTTTTTGGCAGTACAAACCCAAATGATCGCATATACGCGAATCTTGAGATTAACGGAGTCATCACAAGTTTGATGGAGATGTCGTGCCGCACTACATGGAATCAAAATCACTTGTAGATCAGTCATCTGTGTCACACTACGATGTCGTTCTACTCGTAGTTACACGGTAATTCACACGAAGAAAGACTATAAAAGTCTCTATTCTGTTCTGGTTTTGCTTCACATGGTGCGATTCATGAGCCCGTAGACGAGCACGAGCCCCATGATGAGCGAGTCGTCGACGCCGGGCTCCACCACCAGGGCGAGCACGTCCTCCCCGAGAGCCACCCCGCCCGCCGTCACCTTCCTCTTCACCTCCGCCACCACCAGCCCCGTGCCGGCGTCCACGATCCTGCAGCACGCCCGCTTCCCGGCGCGCGCCCCGCCGTCGTCGTCGATCCTGTACCGCATGGCGCAGCCGGCGTCGCTCTCGAACTCGCACGGCGACGACGACGGGCGGCCGCCGCTCCGGTGGAAGATGCCGCTGCGCGGCCGCGCCACCTTGAACCACGCGCTCGCCTCTTGCTTCCGGCCGGTCCACTTGTACCCTTCCCACTTGCCAAACGCGAGCTTCTGCATGAACCCACAATCATAAGTAAACTTGCCAGAAAACGCGATCGAGCTTCTTGGCTATAGAAAAGAAGTACGCTGTACACACCTTCTTGTGTATGTTGACGACGACGTTGCCGCGGAGGTCCATGAGGCAGACGTTGTCGCTGCACTTGGAGCCGTAGTTGTCGACGCGGTAGACGATGTGGCCGTCGGAGTCGTACACGGTGCACCCCCGCCCGTTGAGCACCAGCGACTTGAGCCACAGCGTGAACACCTTCCCGCTTCTCTCGCCCGCGCACGCCGCCGCCGCCGGCGACGAAGAAGAAGGAAACGACGGCGAAGAGTGTACCCTCGCCATCTCTGCGCGTACTAATTAAGTTTTTCTGTCTGCGCGCTAATGTGTCTCTCTATGTGATCTGGTTAAGTAAGCTAGGGCTCGATATATACACAGAGGAGGAAGAGAGCAAAAGCGCAAAAGGGCTGGTGACGTGGTTGCTGGCTCGCTTAAACTATATGGATCGAGAGAGGACAAATTGGGATGATGCTCTTTTTGGAGTATTAGTTAGTTAATCAGATGATATTTAAAAACCCCTTGAAACACATTTATGCCATGCATGCTTATCGAGCTGTGGCGGCAATTTTAATTAGGCAAATAGTCAATCCGCGTCCAAGTTCCAGTGCTTCCTGCGTGCGGTTTTCTACCCTAATTTTCATCTCGCCAACGAGCACTGAAACCAACGGCAGGCCAACCATTTCAGCGCAAGACAAAGCCATCTCAAAATAGCCGTGCCTAATTAGTACTAATAACCTCAAACTAGAAGCATGACAGCGACATTTACAACGGCCCTTGGTACTTCATAGGATCGGGCTCAAAGTAGTAGCAAGAAAAGTGCATGCGTCGAGATGCTAGCCAGTCGCCTTTTGCATGGTTTGGAACTGCAGTTGCTGACGGGACGAAGCAACAGCAATACTCTAGTTAGTAGGCAATAATGCGGATTAGAAGTGCTTAAATAAGGCAAGTAGATCAGTACGAGATGTCTAGTCAGCCGTAGCAGGCGGGAGGCAGCACTCACGCCCGTCGTCACCAAAGCGGGAAAGGAAAAAGCGCCACACAAGGTTCCAAAAAGGAACTGATTTTTCCATCCAGCTGATGCTAATCGGCTATTGGCAGCTGATGCGCGCGTACTTAAATAAATATGTTAGTCTGCATAGTAGTAGGTCGGGGTCGACGATGATGCGAGCCGGTTCAGTCCGAGGCTGCAGATAAGCACTCGGGGTCTTGAGCAGAGAGCAGAAGGACACACATGCTTCTATTGTTAAGTACCGACCGTGTAAGGATATCTCCATTGTTTTTAGGCAGGAGATTTTGGGCAGTATAGATGATTGCTGTTGCTATTTTTAGGCCGTCTGAGAAATGCCCATTTCCAATGATTTCTGAAAAGTACAATTATTCAATTTTCGGTGGATAAATAATAATATAAAGTACTAGCCTACGCGCAGAAGTTGGAGATGCCCGTGGTAATAATGCAAGACAACTCGAAACAGGACCAGCGGTTGTTGCTTGCTGCATGCTGGGCTTAAGCAATTTTTAAATTTTGGATCGGCGAAATTCGTCTAGTTAAGCTGGTGATCCCTGATCCGGATCCTGATACAGTGGTCCTGACCCTGATACAGTGGTCCTGATCCTGTTGATTAACTGGCAGTTTAGCACCTTGTTATTGACACAAATAGCTTCCGACAAGGTGTGCAGATGGTTGCCTTGTCAAAATTGAGGTGCCTAGCTATATATATTCAGTGAGTGGTTCTGGCAGGGACTCCATTGGTTGCTGGGACGCTAGCCATGTTCATGCGATCACGCTCAGCTAGTTTGAGTCATGGAGCAGATCATAAGGCGGCTTGAGCTGAGTTAGTCTATTCTGAGTTCTCGTCGACCAAAAACATGTGCTCACCCTCGCTGCCCTAACATGTCGTCATTGGGTTTGAGATGAATTGATTGACTGAATCTCATGTCCAAGTTCAAATTTGATAGGCATTGCTTTTTTTTTCTTTTCTTTTCTAGAATCCTTGCCGCTGTGACATGGTATGCCAGTTGCAGACTTGTCGTCCTAACTCATGTCGTTTCTTTAGATTTGGGAATGCGATGATTATGTCAAAAGGCTTCAGCTGAAAAAGCTCGAACCCAAAGCAGACAAATGCGTCTTCATAGGATACCCAAGAGAGACGGTTGGGCATACCTTCTATCTCAGATCCGAAGGCAAAGTGTTTGTCGCTAAGAATGAGTCCTTTCTCGACAAAGAGTTTCTCTCGAAAGAATTGAGTGGGACGAAGATAAAACTTGATGAGATTGTTGAACTTTTACTTCAACTAGAGAGTAGCACAACACAGAAAGGTGTTTCTGTGACACCTGCGTCAGTTGAAGATGAAGCTAATGATCATGATCATGAATCTTCGAATCAAGTTACTATCGAACCTCGTAGGTCGACAAGGGTATGTACAACTCCTGAGTGGTACGGTAACCCTATCTTAGAGGTCATGTTGTTGGACAACGATGAACCTACAAGCTATGGAGAAGCGATGGTGGGCCCGGATTTCGACAATTGGTTAGAGGCCATGAAATACGAGATGGGATCCATGTATGAAAACAAATTATGGACTTTGAAAGTATTACCTGAAGGGCGAAAGGTCATTCAGAATAAATGGATCTTAAAGAAGAAGACGGACGTAGACGGTAATGTCACCATCTATAAAGCTCGACTTGTGGCAAAAGGGTTTTCACAAGTTCAAGGAGTTGACTACGATGAGACTTTCTCACCCATAGCGATGCTTAAGTTCGTCAGAATCATCTTGGCAATAGCTACATTTTTCGATTATGAAATCTGACAGATGGATGTCAAAACAACATTCCTTAATGGTTTCCTTAAGTAAGAGTTGTATATGATGCAACTGGAAGGTTTTGTCGATTCAGGGAATGCTGACAAAGTGCACAAACTCTAGCTGTCATTTATGGACTGGTGCAAGCATCTCGAAGTTGGAATCTTTGCTTTGATGAGGTGATCAAAGCGTTTGGGTTTATACAAGTTTTCGGAGAATCTTGTATTTACAAGAAAGTGAGTGTGAGCTCTATATAATTTCTAATATTATATGTGGATGACATATTGCTGATTGGAAACAATATATAACTATTCGAAAACCTGAAGGAATATTTGAACAAGAGTTTTTCAATGAAGGACCTAAGAGAAGTTGCTTTCATATTAGGCATCAAGATCTATAGAGATAGATCGAGTCGCTTAATAGGACTTTCACAAAGCACATACCTTGATAAGATTTTTAAGAAGTTTAAAATGAATCAGTCTAAGAAGGGATTCTTGTCTGTTTTGCAAGGTGTGAAGTTAAGTCATCCCCTATGCTTCTGCCATAGGCACCATCATGTATGCGATGCTGTGCACAAGACCGGATGCCAGCCTTGCCATAAGTATGGCAGGGAGGTTTCAAAGTAATCCAGGAATGGATCACTATATAGCGGTGAAGAATATCCTTAAGTACCTGAAAAGGACTAAGGAAATGAGCACAAATAGAACAAGATGACTAGACATCTATCCTATTATGAGACCGCCATCCTAACTGGTTGTAGGTATCCCGTGCTATCGTCTTCTAACGGTTGCACTCATAAGTCATATGCTCGTTGACTTTCGCATGGCTGAGTGGCGACCACGTACGGATCTAGCCAGTTACCATGTAGATGACCTCCACAAGATTTGTATTGGGTTGTCTGTTGAAAATCACATCATTTCGACAGTTTCATATAGCCCAAATTAATGCACCCACTCCGATCCGAATATTCGCCGCTATTTTAGGCTCTACCCATTTAGCAATGTCCCAAATAATGTGGCAATACAATTAGGAGGACTGACAATAAATGCGACATGTAATATATGCCATAGTAGCCTGGCTAGAGGGCATTTAAGAAAAAGATGTTGGATAGTCTCATCTCAATAGCAGAAACAACAGTGTTTGCTATCCTTCCAACTACGTTTCAACAAGTTGTCCTTACTCAAAATCACATCCTTGTGAGCAAGCCACATAAATACCTTTATCTTTAAAGGCGCCTTAATGAACTTTCCAGATATACATAGATTTCATAAAGAAAAAACCCGACACAGAGATTTTCCAGTGTAGTGTATCTGGCTCATCAGAAAAGTTAACCTCCATCAATCTACGCACAAGTTGTACAACTATCGAACATCACCTCCCCTTCCCCCCCGCGCCGCCCGCTCGGGCGACAAGGGGGGCAAACCCTAGCCGCGCTGCCGGGCTCATCCCTCCTCCCTTCCTCACCGCCGCCTAAGGCAGCCGCCGGGCAAGTCCGGGGCGCCAAGGATGGTGGCGGCGGGGCCTCGGCTGCCCTGCCTCTGTGTGGGGAGTCCCAAATTTGGTGCGTCGGCTCCTTTGGCGAAGCACAACAAGCTCTGGTGAGCAGCCGTGCAGGCGGTGGATCTGGTGTCCTGGCCACGCGGGCGGTGGGATCCCGGTGGTCGTTGGCGGCTGGCGGCGGCTTCTGCGGTGGCCGTTGCGCGCGATCTGGCGCCTCCCCTTCTTCCCTGTTCAGCGTGCGGGCCAGCCTGGTCAGGCCGCGCCTCCCTTGGTCAGGCCGCCGACGACGCCTGAGGGCGCCGTTCCCCTCCTTGGAGGCATCTGTATGGACTGATCTTCTCACTTCCCCTTCCCCTAGGTCTCCCGGGCGAAAGCCCTAACTTTGTTGGGCGGCGGCAGCGCTCACGACGCCGTTCCCTTCTTGAAGGCACCGCTTTGGAAACCTTGCACTACTAGGGAAAACCCTAGTAGTAGCGCGGGTTTTAAGGCTATCAGCAGCGCGGGCACCCGCTCTACCAATAAGGCGCTACAGCTAACTATTAGTAGTAGCGCTGTCTGTGCCCGCGCTACTACTATTGACTATATCAGCAGCGCGTTTCCTGAACGCGCTGCTATTAGTTATGTTGGAAATATGCCCTAGAGGCAATAATAAAAGCATTATTATTATATTTCCTTGTTCATGATAATTGTCTTTATTCATGCTATAATTGTGTTATCCGGAAATCGTAATACATGTGTGAATAACAGACACCAACATGTCCCTAGTGAGCCTCTAGTTGACTAGCTCGTTGATCAACAGATAGTCATAGTTTCCTGACTATGGACACTGGATGTCATTGATAACGAGATCACATCATTGGGAGAATGATGTGATGGACAAGACCCAATCCTAAACATAACACAAGATCATATAGTTCGTTTGCTAGAGTTTTCCAATGTCAAAGTATCTTTTCCTTAGACCATGAGATCGTGTAACTCCCGGATACCGTAGGAGTGCTTTGGGTATGCCAAACGTCACAACGTAACTGGGTGACTATAAAGGTAGACTACGGGTATCTCCGAAAGTGTCTGTTGGGTGACATGGATCAAGACTGGGATTTGTCACTCCGTATGACGGAGAGGTATCACTGGGCCCACTCGGTAATGCATCATCATAATGAGCTCAGAGTGACCAAGTGTCTGGTCACGGGATCATGCATTACGGTAGGAGTAAAGTGACTTGCCGGTAACGAGATTGAACAAGGTATTGGGATACCGACGATCGAATCTCGGGCAAGTAACATATCGATAGACAAAGGGAATAGCGTACGGGATTGATTGAATCCTCGACATCGTGGTTCATCCGATGAGATCATCGTGGAGCATGTGGGAGCCAACATGGGTATCCAGATCCCGCTGTTGGTTATTGACCGGAGAGTCGTCTCGGTCATGTCTGCTTGTCTCCCGAACCCGTAGGGTCTACACACTTAAGGTTCGGTGACGCTAGGGTTATGAAGATATGTATATGCAGAAACCCGAATGTTGTTCGGAGTCCCGGATGAGATCCCGGA
This sequence comes from Triticum aestivum, assembly GCF_018294505.1. Classification (NCBI taxonomy): domain Eukaryota; kingdom Viridiplantae; phylum Streptophyta; class Magnoliopsida; order Poales; family Poaceae; genus Triticum; species Triticum aestivum. The sequence continues at coordinate 106,850,192 of NC_057798.1, read as the reverse complement.
CGTCACGAGGAGTTCCGGAATGGTCCGGAGGTAAAGAATTATATATAGGAAGTGCTATTTCGGGCATCGGGACAAGTTTCGGGGTTATCGGTATTGTACCGGGACCACCGGAAGGGTCCCGGGGGTCCACCGGGTGGGGCCACCTGTCCCGGGGGGCCACATGGGCTGTAGGGGGTGCGCCTTGGCCTAGATGGGCCAAGGGCACCATCCCCTATAGGCCCATGCGCCTAGGGTTTCCACCATGGAAGAGTCCATGTGGTGGAAGGCACGCCTAGGTGCCTTGGGGGGGAGGGAAACCTCCCCTTGGCCGCCGCCCCCCCTAGTAGATCTCATCTACTAGGGCCGGCGCCCCCCCTTGGCACCCCTATATATAGTGGGGGGAGAGGAGGGATTTCACACCAGCCCCTGGCGCCTCCATCTCCCCCCGTTACGTCTCTCCCTCGTAGTCTCGGCGAAGCCCTGCTGCTGTGACGCCCTGCATCCACCACCACGCCGTCGTGCTGCTGGATCTTCATCAACCTCTCCTCCCCCCTTGCTGGATCAAGAAGGAGGAGACGTCTCCCGTCCCGTACGTGTGTTGAACGCGGAGGTGCCGTCCGTTCGGCGCTGGTCATCGGTGATTTGGATCACGTCGAGTACGACTACATCATCACCGTTCTTTTGAACGCTTCCATGCGCGATCTACAAAGGTATGTAGATGCATCTAATCACTCGTTGCTAGATGAACTCCTAGATGATCTTGGTGAAACGAGTAGGAAATTTTTTGTTTTCTGCAACATTCCCCAACAGTGGCATCATGAGCCAGGTCTATGCGTAGTTCTTCTTGCGCGAGTAGAACACAATTTGTTGTGGGCGTAGATTTGTCAACTTTCTTGCCGTTACTAGTCCTTTCTTGCTTCAGCGGTATTGTGGGATGAAGCGGCCTGGACCAACCTTACACGTACGCTTACGTGAGACCGGTTCCACCGACTAACATGCACTAGTTGCATAAGGTGGCTGGCGGGTGTTTGTCTCTCTCACTTTAGTTGGAGCGGAATCGATGAACAGGGTCCTTATGAAGGGTAAATAGAAGTTGACAAATCACGTTGTGGCTTTAACGTAGGTAAGAAAACGTTCTTGCTAGAACCCTAATTCAGCCACGTAAAACTTGCAACAACAATTAGAGGACGTCTAACTTGTTTTTGCAGCAAGTGGTTTGTGATATGATATGGCCAAAGTTGTGATGAATGATGAATGATCTATATGTGATGTATGAGATGTTCATGCTATTGTAATAGGATTCACGACTTGCATGTCGATGAGTATGACAACCGGCAGGAGCCATAGGAGTTGTCTTTATTCTTTTTATGACCTGCGTGTCATCGAGAAACGCCATGTAAATTACTTTACTTTATTGCTAAACGCGTTAGCCATAGTAGTAGAAGTAATAGTTGGCGAGCAACTTCATGGAGACACGATGATGGAGATCATGGTGTCAAGCCGGTGACAAGATGATCATGGAGCCCCAAGATGGAGATCAAAGGAGCTATGTGATATTGGCCATATCATGTCACGTTTATTATTTGATTGCATGTGATGTTTATCATGTTTTGCATCTTGTTTACTTAGAACGACGGTAGTAAATAAGATGATCCCTCACAATAAATTCAAGAAGTGTTCCCCCTAACTGTGCACCGTTGCGACAGTTTGCTGTTTCAAAACACCACGTGATGATCGGGTGTTTTATTCAGACGTTCACATACAACGGGTGTAAGACAGATTTACACATGCAAACACTTAGGTTAACTTGACGAGCCTAGCATGTACAGACATGGCCTCGGAACACAGAAGACCGAAAGGTCGAGCATGAGTCGTATAGAAGATACGATCAACATGAAGATGTTCACCGACGTTGACTAGTCCGTCTCACGTGATGATCGGACACGGTCTAGTTAAACTCGGATCATGTAATACTTAGATGACTGGAGGGATGTCTAATCTAAGTGGGAGTTCATTAATAATTTGATTAGTTGAACTTAATTATCATGAACTTAGTCTAAATATTTTATAATATGTCTTGTAGATTAAATGGCCAACGTAGTCCTCAACTTCAACGCGTTTCTAGAGAAAACCAAGCTGAAAGACGATGGCAGCAACTATACGGACTGGGTCCGGAACCTGAGGATCATCCTCATAGCTGCCAAGAAAGATTATGTCCTACAAGCACCGCTTGGTGACGCACCCGTTCTCCCTGCAGAACAAGATGTTATGAACGCTTGGCAGGCACGTTCCGATGACTACTCCCTCGTTCAGTGCGGCATGCTTTACAGCCTAGAGCCGGGGCTCCAAAAGCGTTTTGAGAGACATGGAGCATATGCGATGTTCGAAGAGCTGAAAATGGTTTTCCAAGCTCATGCCCGGGTCGAGAGATATGAAGTCTCCGACAAATTCTTCAGCTGTAAGATGGAGGAAAACAGTTCTGTCAGTGAGCACATACTCACTATGTCTGGGTTGCATAACCGCTTGACTCAGCTGGGAGTTAATCTCCCGGATGATGCGGTCATTGACAGAATCCTCCAGTCGCTTCCACCAAGCTACAAGAGCTTTGTGATGAACTTCAATATGCAGGGGATGGAAAAGACCATTCCTGAAGTATTTGCTATGCTGAAATCAGCAGAGGTAGAAGTCAGGAAGGAACATCAAGTGTTGATGGTCAATAAAACCACTAAGTTCAAGAAAGGCAAGGGTAAAAAGAACTTCAAGAAGGACGGCAAGGAGGTTGCCGCGCCCGGCAAGCAAGCTGCCGGGAAGAAGCCAAAGAATGGACCCAAGCCCGAGACTGAGTGCTTTTATTGCAAGGGAAGCGGTCACTGGAAGCGGAACTGCCCTAAGTACTTAGCGGATAAGAAGGCCGGCAAAACAAAAGGTATATGTGATATACATGTAATTGATGTGTACCTTACTAGTGCCCGTAGTAGCTCCTGGGTATTTGATAGCGGTGCAGTTGCTCACATTTGTAACTCAAAGCAGGGGCTGCGGAATAAGCGGAAACTGGCAAAGGACGAGGTGACGATGCGCGTCGGGAATGGTTCCAAGGTCAATGTGGTCGCCGTCAGCACGCTACCTCTGCATCTCCCTTCGGGATTAGTTTTAAACCTTAATAATTGTTATTTAGTGCCAGCTTTGAGCATGAACATTGTATCGGGATCTCGTTTAATTCGAGATGGCTACTCTTTTAAATCTGAGAATAATGGTTGTTCCATTTTTATGAGAGATATGTTTTATGGTCATGCTCCTATGGTGAATGGTTTATTCTTTATGAATCTCGAACGTGATGCTACACATGTTCATAATGTGAGTACCAAAAGAAGTAAGGTTGATAATGATAGTCCCACATACCTGTGGCACTGCCGCCTTGGTCACATAGGTGTCAAACGCATGAAGAAGCTCCATGCTGATGGACTTTTAGAGTCTCTTGATTATGAATCATTTGACACATGCGAACCATGCCTTATGGGTAAAATGACCAAGACTCCGTTCTCAGGAACAATGGAGCGAGCAGCCGACTTATTGGAAATCATACATACTGATGTGTGCGGTCCAATGAGTGTTGAGGCTCGCGGTGGCTATCGTTATGTTCTCACCCTCACTGATGATTTAAGTAGGTATGGGTATATCTACTTAATGAAACACAAGTCTGAAACCTTTGAAAAGTTCAAGGAATTTCAGAGTGAGGTTGAAAATCAACGTGACAGGAAAATCAAGTTTCTACGATCAGATCGTGGAGGAGAATACTTGAGTCACGAGTTTGGCACACACTTAAGAAAATGTGGAATAGTTTCACAACTCACGCCGCCTGGAACACCTCAGCGTAATGGTGTGTCCGAACGTCGTAATCGCACTCTATTGGATATGGTGCGATCTATGATGTCTCTTACCGATTTACCGCTATCTTTTTGGGGCTATGCTTTAGAGACTGCCGCATTCACTTTAAATAGGGCTCCGTCGAAATCCGTTGAGATGACACCGTATGAATTATGGTTTGGGAAGAAACCTAAGCTGTCGTTTCTAAAAGTTTGGGGATGCGATGCTTATGTCAAGAAACTTCAACCTGAAAAGCTCGAACCCAAGTCGGAAAAATGCGTCTTCATAGGATACCCAAAAGAAACTATTGGGTACACCTTCTACCTCAGATCCGAAGGCAAGATCTTTGTTGCCAAGAATGGGTCCTTTCTGGAGAAAGAGTTTCTCTCGAAAGAAGTAAGTGGGAGGAAAGTAGAGCTTGATGAAGTATTACCTCTTGAACCGGAAAATGGCGCAACTCAAGAAAATGTTCCTGAGGTGCCTGCACCGACTAGTTAATGATAATGATCAAGATACTTCTGATCAAGCCCCTACTGAAATTCGAAGGTCCACAAGGACACGTTCCGCACCAGAGTGGTACGGCAACCCTGTCTTGGAAATCATGCTGTTAGACAACGGTAAACCTTCGAACTATGAAGAAGCGATGGCGGGCCCGGATTCCGACAAATGGCTAGAAGCCATGAAATCCGAGATAGGATCCATGTATGAAAACAAAGTATGGACTTTGACTGACTTGCCCGTTGAGCGGCGAGCCATAGAAAATAAATGGATCTTTAAGAGGAAGACAGATGCGGATGGTAATGTGACCATCTATAAAGCTCGGCTTGTCGCTAAGGGTTATCGACAAGTTCAAGGGGTTGACTACGATGAGACTTTCTCACCGGTAGCGAAGCTGAAGTCCGTCCGAATCATGTTAGCAATTGCCGCATTCTATGATTACGAAATATGGCAAATGGATGTCAAAACAGCATTCCTTAATGGTTTCCTTAAGGAAGAATTGTATATGATGCAGCCGGAAGGTTTTGTCGATCCTAAGAATGCTGACAAAGTGTGCAAGCTCCAACGCTCGATTTATGGGCTGGTGCAAGCATCTCGGAGTTGGAACATTCGCTTTGATGAGATGATCAAAGCGTTTGGGTTTACACAGACTTATGGAGAAGCCTGCGTTTACAAGAAAGTGAGTGGGAGCTCTGTAGCATTTCTCATATTATATGTAGATGACATACTTTTGATGGGAAATGATATAGAACTCTTGGACAGCATCAAGGCCTACTTGAATAAAAGTTTTTCAATGAAGGACCTTGGAGAAGCTGCTTATATATTAGGCATCAAAATCTATAGAGATAGATCGAGACGCCTCATAGGTCTTTCACAAAGCACATACCTTGATAAGATATTGAAGAAGTTCAATATGGATCAATCCAAGAAGGGGTTCTTGCCTGTGTTACAAGGTATGAAATTGAGCTCAGCTCAATGTCCGACCACGGCAGAAGATATAGAAGAGATGAGCGTCATCCCCTATGCCTCAGCCATAGTTTCTATTATGTATGCCATGCTGTGTACCAGACCTGATGTTAACCTTGCCGTCAGTTTGGTAGGAAGGTACCAAAGTAATCCCGGCAAGGAACACTGGACAGCGGTCAAGAATATCCTGAAGTACCTGAAAAGGACTAAGGAAATGTTTCTCGTTTATGGAGGTGACGAAGAGCTCGTCGTAAAGGGTTACGTTGACGCTAGCTTCGACACAGATCTGGATGACTCTAAGTCACAAACCGGATACGTGTATATTTTGAATGGTGGGGCAGTAAGCTGGTGCAGTTGCAAGCAAAGCGTCGTGGCGGGATCTACATGTGAAGCGGAGTACATGGCAGCCTCAGAGGCAGCGCATGAAGCAATATGGGTGAAGGAGTTCATCACCGACCTAGGAGTCATACCCAATGCGTCGGGGCCGATCAAGCTCTTCTGTGACAACACTGGAGCTATTGCACTTGCCAAGGAGCCCAGGTTTCACAAGAAGACAAGGCACATCAAGCGTCGCTTCAACTCCATTCGTGAAAATGTTCAAGATGGAGACATAGAGATTTGTAAAGTACATACGGACCTGAATATAGCAGATCCGTTGACTAAACCTCTCCCTAGAGCAAAACATGATCAACACCAGAATTCCATGGGTGTTCGATTCATCACAATGTAACTAGATTATTGACTCTAGTGCAAGTGGGAGACTGTTGGAAATATGCCCTAGAGGCAATAATAAAAGCATTATTATTATATTTTCTTGTTCATGATAATTGTCTTTATTCATGCTATAATTGTGTTATCCGGAAATCGTAATACATGTGTGAATAACAGACACCAACATGTCCCTAGTGAGCCTCTAGTTGACTAGCTCGTTGATTAACAGATAGTCATGGTTTCCTGACTATGGACACTGGATGTCATTGATAACGAGATCACATCATTGGGAGAATGATGTGATGGACAAGACCCAATCCTAAACATAGCACAAGATCGTATAGTTCGTTTGCTAGAGTTTTCCAATGTCAAAGTATCTTTTCCTTAGACCATGAGATCGTGTAACTCCCGGATACCGTAGGAGTGCTTTGGGTATGCCAAACGTCACAACGTAACTGGGTGACTATAAAGGTAGACTACGGGTATCTCCGAAAGTGTCTGTTGGGTGACATGGATCAAGACTGGGATTTGTCACTCCGTATGACGGAGAGGTATCACTGGGCCCACTCGGTAATGCATCATGATAATGAGCTCAGAGTGACCAAGTGTCTGGTCACGGGATCATGCATTACGGTACGAGTAAAGTGACTTGCCGGTAACGAGATTGAACAAGGTATTGGGATACCGACGATCGAATCTCGGGCAAGTAACATATCGATAGACAAAGGGAATAGCGTACGGGATTGATTGAATCCTCGACATCGTGGTTCATCCGATGAGATCATCATGGAGCATGTGGGAGCCAACATGGGTATCCAGATCCCGCTGTTGGTTATTGACCGGAGAGTCGTCTCGGTCATGTCTGCTTGTCTCCCGAACCCGTAGGGTCTACACACTTAAGGTTCGGTGACGCTAGGGTTATGAAGATATGTATATGCAGAAACCCGAATGTTGTTCGGAGTCCCGGATGAGATCCCGGACGTCACGAGGAGTTCCGGAATGGTCCGGAGGTAAAGAATTATATATAGGAAGTGCTATTTCGGGCATCGGGACAAGTTTCGGGGTTATCGGTATTGTACCGGGACCACCGGAAGGGTCCCGGGGGTCCACCGGGTGGGGCCACCTGTCCCGGGGGGCCACATGGGCTGTAGGGGGTGCGCCTTGGCCTAGATGGGCCAAGGGCACCAGCCCCTATAGGCCCATGCGCCTAGGGTTTCCACCATGGAAGAGTCCATGTGGTGGAAGGCACCCCTAGGTGCCTTGGGGGGGAGGGAAACCTCCCCTTGGCCGCCGCCCCCCCTAGTAGATCTCATCTACTAGGGCCGGCGCCCCCCCTTGGCACCCCTATATATAGTGGGGGGGAGAGGAGGGATTTCACACCAGCCCCTGGCGCCTCCATCTCCCCCCGTTATGTCTCTCCCTCGTAGTCTCGGCGAAGCCCTGCTGCTGTGACGCCCTGCATCCACCACCATGCCGTCGTGCTGCTAGATCTTCATCAACCTCTCCTCCCCCCTTGCTAGATCAAGAAGGAGGAGACGTCTCCCGTCCCGTACGTGTGTTGAACGCGGAGGTGCCGTCCGTTCGGCGCTGGTCATCGGTGATTTGGATCACGTCGAGTACGACTACATCATCACCGTTCTTTTGAACGCTTCCGTGCGCGATCTACAAAGGTATGTAGATGCATCTAATCACTCGTTGCTAGATGAACTCCTAGATGATCTTGGTGAAACGAGTAGGAAAATTTTTGTTTTCTGCAACGTTCCCCAACAAGTTAGCTGTAGCGATTTCCTGCGCCCGCGCTGCTGTTATATCTTTCACCATTTCCCCACTCCAGCTTCAATAAACTGCAATTTCCAGATACTAGGTACTACTAGATATCAATTTCATAAAGCATTATAGGTACTATGTAGTACTCCCTCGGTTCCAAATTACTCGTCGTGGTTTTAGTTCAAATTGGAACTAAAACCACGACGAGTAATTTGGAACCGAAGGAGTACTAGATAACAATTTCATATATACTCAACATGCATCCTCAAGCAGTACAAGGTGACATCGACGACGATCATCATATTTAGTTCTAGATGATATCGACGACGATCATCATATGTAGTTCTACATGATATCGACGATGATCATCATATGTAGTTCTAGATGATATAGCCACACACACACACACATATGTAGTTCTAGATGATATCGATGAAGATCATCATCCTCAAGCCTGGGCGGTGGGTGTTCCTGATAAATGACAGCCAGCTTGGGTCTTTTTGCTCTGAAGGAGAAACTGATCAACTTACCATCAGTAAGACGCATGCGGGCGAGGAAACGGGCCCATCCATCTCCTCCAATCTGCGACATATTGCGTCCTTTCTCTACCTCCATAGTGTATGGCCCCCCAGGAGCCTCAAATGTCACAGTGTCTCCTGTCAGCTTGTTGAATGTCAACCTCACATTGCATGGGACGGTCTGTGTAAGAAAAGAAAAATGACACAATGCAGTAATGCCAACACTAAAAATAAAATAGTTATTACATTTCATCTAATTTCTTACTGGCGCATGACGAAAACTCGGCTGGAAGTAGATGCTAAACAGCTTGCCAGTTGCAAGGCTGCTGGCGCACCTTGACTTGCACAGTCGACATAGTGGTGATGGTGGTGGCGCGATTTTCCTAAAGCAATATGAGCAAAGGATTAATGATTCACTTCACAGGAAAGAAAAACAGTAGCATGTGATATTTTCCTAAAGCAATATGAGCAAAGCATCCTAAATCAACTAAATCAACTAGCATACTAAATCCAGTAGCATCCTAAATCAACTAAATTAACTAGCATACTAAATCAAGTAGCATACTAAATCAACTAAATGAAAATGTTCTAAATCAACTAGATCAACTAGCCTACTAAATCAACTAAATCAACTAAATCAACTAGCCTACTAAATCAACTAAATCAAAATGTTCTAAATCAACTAAATCAACTAGCCTACTAAATAAACTAAATCAACTAGCCTACTAAATCAACTAAATCAAAATGTTCTAAATCAACTAAATCAACTAAATCAACTAGCTTACTAAATCAACTGAATCATATCAACTAAATCAGAATGTTGCATATGAACTAGCCTACTAAATCAAAATGTAGCAGGGAGGAGGGAGAAGGAGGGGCGACTCGAGGAGGGAGAAGAGAGTAGGACGGAGGAGGAAGGCGGAGCGAGGAGGGGCTGGCCGGCGGCGAGTGGAGGGAGAATGGAGGAGGAAGGCGGAGCGAGGAGGGGCTGGCCGGCGGCGAGTGGAGGGAGAATGGAGGAGGAAGGCCAAGCGAGGAGGGGTCGGCCAGTGGAGGGAGGACGGAGGAGGAGGTCGGTACCGAGTCCAGCGAGGAGGATGAGGCGACAGCAGCGCAGATCGGAGGAGGGGCGACGAGGGGGAGATCGAGTGTGTGTGTGTGTGTGTGAGTGTGATCTGGATCAGATAGGTGAGGGGGGAGATGGATTGGCTTAGCAGTAGCGCGCTATAGCAAAGTGCGCTACTGCTAAACGACCTATCAGTAGCGCCTTCGGCCGAGAACGCCCTACTGCTATGTTAGACATAGACATAAAAAAATACATTGATCATCAATTGTCTTTTGTGTACAATCTGATTTGTCAATAGGAATCCTCGACGGTTGGTTTAGAAACATGCGAGGATTCCTATTGCGGCCACAGATCCTACACATAGAGTTCAATGAAGACCAAGTGCTTGTGAAAGTTGTAGAAAGAACATATTTAAGGTGGTACAAACTCTCTTCATGGAGCGAGGTGGGACTAAATTTTTGTAGTAACCTTAGTAGCAGCGATTATAGCCTAAATGCGCTGCTGCTACGATCCTTAGCAGTAGCGCCCTTTGTTCCAACGCGCTGCTGCTATAAGTGGCCTCACCGCGGCGTCGTGGAAATTTTAGCAGTAGCGTGTCCTGTTGTGTGTGCGCTACTGATAAACTTGTACCAGCAGCGCTGTTTTAAAGTGAGCGCTACTGCTAAGTAGCAGCAGCGCCTGATTTTGAAGCGCGCTGCTGGTAAGATTCCGTGTATAGGCTTTTCCCTAGTAGTGTTGGGTTGGGTGGCGCTTGTGGGTGGTGGGCGACGCCGGTGGTGCGGCCCTATCCTAGCATGGATCTACGTCTGTTGCTTGGAGATGGACTCACGTAGATGGAGGTCGTCGTCTGGCGTCATGGTGGCGTCGATGGCGGAGGACCTGCCAAGGTTGACACCTCAATCTGCTCTAAAGATGGACCAACGGAAGATGGCGGCGACGACACATGTGAGTGCCTCGGACCGGTTTGTGCCCCGGACCCGGTATGTGGCTCGGTCGGGGCCTCCGACTTTAGATGTTAGGCTTAGGTGAGAGGTCTGGATATGTGGCTCAACTTGCATCCCTTTATCTTATGGATAGGAGTAGCGACAGATGTTACCAAGATGACGGATTCAGACATATTGTTATTCTACTTTGTAAGGTCCTCAAAATAATCAATAAAATGGCCGCATGCATCTTCCAAATGCAGAGGCCGGGGGTCATCCTTTTAAAAAAAAAAGTTGTACAACTATTTTATCTATCCCCCTCCAGGGACCTCTGTTTAAGGAATCAATCCGGCTATTGTATTTATGGAAGCATCTTTACGTTGTACAATATTGTAAGGGGTTGGATAGTGAATGGCTAACACTGTTCTTCCATTCCATGTGCTCTTAAATTGCAGAAATTACATAGGACTTCTGCAGGATTTTAATTCTTAAAGAGGGTTTTCTATGGTTTGTCGTTGGATCAAATGAAATATTTCCTATGGTTCCTATAGGTTGGATTATTATGTCTTAAAAGACATAGAAATTTGATTTGAACAACCACCCCAACCTGGAGCACATACGATCAAGAGATTTTTCTGTGTTCCTTCTGTCTAAATGACTATTTCTGCAAAGCACCATTGCACCGACAAACATGTCATGTTCATGTGACAAACATGTCCTATTCATGTGTTTCTCAATTAACGTCTTTGATCAATAAATCAACTTCTTTTTATCATCTACCCTTGACGAATGACTGTGTTAAGATCATCTAAGAAAATTCATCATTCCAAGCCTAAAATTAGGTGCTCCTTCCATTTCTATATATAAGGCCACTTTATTTTTTTTGTCGATCTGCAACTCATAATTTTGATAGCCAAATATGGGTTATGTTTATTATTTAAAATATACCATTAAGAAGTTCTTTGAAATGTACATCCAATGACATACTTTTTATGGCATATAACTTATTTTCTGTTGATAAAATTAATAATCTGACATAAAAATATGAAGTTTTCTCAGATTAAAAAAAATGAAGTTACCTTGTATACAAAAACAAAAACGAAGGGAGTATCAAAGTGTCTTGCAAGAGCACACTACCTCCGCCTTTATCACTCCACGTCTGTCATTCTCAACGTGTACTTTTATCTTAGTTCACGGGAGTATTTAGACTGATGGGGTTTTGGGTAGAATATCAGACTGTTGTTATTTCTCCGAAAAGGCCGTTTTTTTATTGAAGGAAACTGAAAAGGCCGAAATTAGTTCAACCTGGAAAGGCCGAAACTAGTCGCCCGAGCGGCATGTACAGATGGGCTGTTTGCCTAAAAAAAAACGAGTACAGGTGGGCTGTGGCAGCCACTGCGCCCGACTCTTATTTATTCTCGACTAAAACCGTTAAAAAAAAAAGCAAAAGAACGTTCAAACCAAAAAAAGCCCACTAATTTGGCACGGCCTGGCCCTTGCCGCAGAGCCGCGCCATCCTCTGCAGCAGCGTCGCGATCTGCCGGTCGTCGCTGTCGTTCCGCGCCACCACCTCACGCAGCTCCCTCGCACGGCGCCTCGCCGCCACCCATTCTCTCCCGTTGACAGCCGAGCGCACCGCCCGCGCGACGTCCTCCGCCTTGAACTCCCCGAGCCGCTCCTGCTTCACGCGCGTGGCCGCCGCGCCCAGCTCCACCGCGAGGTTGGCGTTCAGAGGCTGGTCGATGTGCAGCGGCAGCGCCACCATCGGCACCCCCGCCGCCATGGACTCCAGCACCGAGCTCCACCCACAGTGGGTCAGGAACGCGCCGCAGGAAGGGTGCGACAGGATGCGCCACTGCGGCGCCCACCCTTCCACCACCAGCCCGCGCGCCGGCTTGAACCCCCGCGGCATGGACCTCGCGGCGCCGCGGGCGTCGTCCTCCGAGTTCGGGAACCGCACCACCCACAGGTAGGGCACCCTGCTGAGCTCCAGCCCGCGCGCCATCTGCGCCATCTGCCGGTCTGATATGAAGTACTCGCTGCCGAAGGAGACGAGCACCACGGAGCCCGGCTCCTTGCCGTCGAGCCACTTCATGATGTGGCCGCCGTCGCGCTTCCCGTCGGAGCCACCGGAGTCCACGAGCAACGGGCCGGTGGGCACGACCTCCTTGCCCACGAGTTGGGACAGGTAGTCCACGTACTTGCGCTCGATGTCAGCGCACGTCTTGATGGCCACGAACCCGGAGGAGCGCTCCAGGCTGAGCGGCAGGCGGTCGCGCTCGGGGATCTGGGCTGTGCCGTCGTCGCGGGAGACGAGCTGCGCCGCGTATTTGGCGTCCTCCTCGGCGCCGCCGAGGCTGATGGTCTCGAACGGGAAGGCGCTGGGGGTCCGTTCATTCTTGAGGCAGTGGACGACGAATGCCTTGGCGACGGCGCTGAAGGTGCTGAAGTGGACGGCAGGCACGCCGCGCGCCGCGGCCTCGAGCGGCGCCCACGGCTGGAGGAAGTCGTAGACGACAATGTCCGGGCAGAGCTCGTCGAGGAGCGCGCCGAAGCGCGGCGCGGCGAGGTCGCAGGCGCGCTTGAGGGCCGGCATGAGGTGCGCGGGAAGGCCCTTGGTGGTGTGCAGCGCGGGCGGGAGGCCGGGGAGCGCCGGGAGGTGGAGCTCGACGAGCCTGACCCTGTCCGTCTGGTGGTGCGCGAGGGGCGCCAGGTTGGCCGGGGTGGAGACGAGGTGCACGACGACGTCGAGGTGGTGGTCGTCGGGGCTGGTGGCGACGAGGCGCTTGGCCAGCTCGAGGTACGGGTTGATGTGGCCGTGCGCCAGCCACGGGAACATGACCACGCGCATGCACTCGCGCTCCGCCTGCGCCATGGCGATCGGTCGGTGATGAGGGAGGTCTAGGAGGAGCTACTTGTTCAGTTCAGCTGACTGGAATTCTTCTTCGTGCTGTGTGCTGTGTGATGTGATCTACGGCCTTCGGGGCGCGTGGATTTATAGACGGGGTAATCCTGTCTGGGTTTGGATTTGCGATGGCGCTGACCATCGACGTGTATGGAGCCCAGTGAGCGAGCGCCGCGCGCAAGCCGCCCGGAGGTCATGGGCTACGTCGTCATCGTGTCTGGCGCGCGGAGTCACTTTTCCTAGGCCACGTGCCGCCGGGGACGCGAGGCGCGTGTCGGGCTTCTTCCATCACGTTCGAGATGCCTGTGTGACTCGATCTAAGACAGCGCACAACTCGATTTTGGTTATGCTTTAGACCATAGGTCCGTCATATAAAACTACTCCCTCTGTTTCTAAATATTTTTTTTTTAGAATTTCAAATGAACTATTACATACGGATGTACGTAAACACATTTTAGAGTGTGGATTCACTCATTTTACTCCGTATGTAGTCATTCGTGAAAATCTCTAGAAAGACAAATATTTAGGAACGAAGGAAAGTGTCTGAGCCTCCCTATCAATTTTTTTCAGACTTGGACAGAGAAGGCGGAGCGGATCAAGTGTTTGGCTGCTTAAAGCTAGTTATCCCCTCCAATCATCGACCCTACACCGTGAAGATCGGACCTCCCCTCGTACATCTTCTTCATTGAAGACGACATTGTATCATAACTTGGGGAGCAATTCTTAACTTAACATAGCAGTTCTTAAGTTAAACATACAAAACATTACAACTAAGATCATAGTAGTTCTTAACCCATAACATCACCTTGGGCCATTTTCCCTTTGCCACATGTTGTGTTTTAATAGCGTCACAGGATGTTGACGTGGAGGGGAGGTCTGGTTGGGATGGTTCACGTGGAAAATTTCATCGTGATGAGGGAGTTGGGGCGGGGGGTCGCTGTCGGTGTCAAAATCGGCGGATCTCGGGTAGGGGGTCCCGAACTGTGCGTCTAAGGCTGTGGTAACAGGAGGCGGGGGACACAATGTTTACCCAGGTTCGGGCCCACTCTATGGAGGTAATCTACTTCCTGCTTGATTGATCTTGATGAATATGAGTATTACAAGAGTTGATCTACCACGAGATCGTAATGGCTAAACCCTAGAAGCTAGCCTATGATTATGATTGTTCTTGTCCTACGGACTAAACCCTCCGATTTATATAGACACCGGAGGGGGCTAGGGTTACACAAAGTCGGTTACAGAGAAAGGAATCTACATATCCAAATCGCCAAGCTTGCCATCCACGCAAAGGAGAGTCCCATCCGGACACGGGAAGAAGTCTTCTATCTTGTATCTTCACAGCCCAATAGTCTAGCATATGTATATAGTCCGGCTGTCCGAGGACCCCTTAATCCAGGACGCCCTCAGTAGCCCCTGAATCAGGCTTCAATGACGATGAGTCCGGCGCGTAGATTGTCTTCGGCATTGCAAGGCGGGTTCCTTCTCCGAATACTTCAAAGTAGATCTTGAACACAAGAATCGTGTTCGGCTCTGCAAAACAAATTTCACATACCACTATAGAGAGTATAATATTCCACGAGTCCAATCCGCTGACAACTTTTCGTAGCTTGACATCACGCCACGGCCCGGTTATTATTCGAACAGTTTTTTAGCCCGCCCCTCCGTATTTCGAGGTGCGGTTTCATTGGCACGCCTTGTCAAAGCAGAGATCGTGTCCACTTATCACGGGATTCTCATCAATACGGGCATGGGTAACCCAACCGTGCCATCTGCACGACGCTTGGGGATAAGCGAGTTTTAAGGCGAGCATGTAGGCACATTACTTTTACTGCCTTTATAAAGGGATAAGGATTCATCCTAGTTTACCCACGCCTTCTCCTTCCTCTGCCCATCCATTCTCAAGCTCCAGCGCCCAAGCTTTCGCCTTCTCCGCCCCCAAAAAAGCACTCCAATCATGTCCGGATCCGGAGCAGGAGGCAAGTGGATGGCCTCCTCCGTCAAGGAGAAGGACATCAAGAAGCTCCGGGAGGTCGGGTACCTAGCCAAGGAAATCGCCCATCGACTTTTGGCCAAGGGACAGATCGTCCCCATCCTGGAGCCCCATGAGAGGGTAGTGTTCCATACACACTTCGTCCGCGGGCTGGGATTCCCCCTTTACCCGTTCATCCGCGGACTGATGTACTACTACGGGCTGGACTTCCATGATCTGCCCCCCAACTCCATCCTCAACATATCGGCGTTTATCATCGTGTGCGAGGCCTTCCTCTGCATCCCACCTCATTTTGGACTATGGCTGAAGACCTTTAATGTGAAGCCAAAGGTGGTGAGCGGTCAGCAAGCAGAGTGCGGAGGCGCCATGGTGGGCAAGATGCCCAATATCACTTGGCCCGAAGGCTCCTCTATGGAGACTGCCAAAGGATGGCAGTCGGGATGGTTCTACATCACCGAGCCGCGCGGCACCAATTGGGCGGCGGCTCCCGCATTCCGATCCAGAGTCCCGATGTGGCTCACCTCCTGGCAAGAGAAGGGCCTGACCTGGGCTTCCTCGGACGAGCTGACGACGCTCCAGACGCACGTCAAGAACATGATAAACAAGAGAATCAAGCTCGTCAACATGATCCAGGTGATGCTTGTTTGCCGGATTCTTCCGTGCCAAAGCCGGACTTGCAATTTATGGGAGTTCGATCCGGCCAAGCACCAGACCCTACTAGAGCTCTTCGGCACGACGCACAAAGATATCTGGAAGGTGCTCTTCGAGGCCAACGAGGTGCCGCCGCCCATGGACGAGGATCGCGGGCACGACTCAACCCACCCAGCTAGTCCGATAAGTTCTTTCATGTTTTCAAGGTGTACCCTTTACTTGCATATTCGAGGAAAGTGTCTGAGCCTCCCTATCAATTTTTTTCAGACTTGGACAGAGAAGGCGGAGCGGATCAAGTGTCCGGCTCCGCAGCCCGAAGACCCAGAAATCCCGCTTCTTACAAAGATGCTGGTTCCGACGCCTTATCAGGTGCCGGAGAAGAAGGTCAAGAAGAAGGCCAAGGAGACCAGAAGTGGTCTCCATCGCAAGGGAACTTCGGATGCGGCGTCTGAAGACGTCGGGGCTCACTCCTTCGCCGCCGAAGATGACGAGGAAGAGGAGGAGGAAGAAGAGGAGGAAGAAGAGGAAAGCCATTCCCCCCTGCAGCGGGGAGAAAGAAGAGAACGTCCTCCACGCGGTTGGAGGCCGAAGCATCCAAGAAGGGAAACGCTTCCCTTCCAGACAGCTCCACCGCAGGCACCGACAGCAGCTCGGAGTGGCAACCCAGGGACAAGCCCCTGGCCAAATCGTGAGTATCCGGACACATTTATATATCCAGCCTTTCTATTTTATTGTATTTTCATGTTTGAATCATGTATTTGCAGTCCGACTCGGTCCTATCTCGAGCGGTCCTTATCTTTGGAGGACTCGCTGGACCCGGCCGCAATGGACAGCGGGATCATTCCCTCGGCCTCCTCTCCCAAGGACATGGGTGACACCGAGGCGTCGTCCCAAAGGATCCCAGGTCCGGGAGAGAACCCGGAGGCCATCAGGAAGGCGCCGGAGGGTGAGGCCTCGGCTGCCGAACACATGGGGGAGCAATCCCCCATGGAAACTGACGATGGGGGCCATATCCAATTCGGCCCCCAACCGAATACCATTTCGGAGACCCATACAGCCCCGGAACCAGGCAAGCAACCCTTCTCGAAGGAAGGGCCATGCCTATTCTGCCGGTGACCTCTGTCCAGCCAGAGGTGCCAGATACTTTGCTGGAAGCGTTGCGAGGCGCTTCCATTGTAGAAGAACACCGTACCCTTATGGGTACGGTGATTGAGAGGATCTAGTCCGTGAAAAGCGGACTGACCGAAGCCTGCCCTAGCCTTCTAACAGGCTTTGAGGTAAGCAATGTAATTGTGTAAAAACAATGTCGCTGCTGGCTACTGATACGTCCATTTTGCATCATACTTTTATATCAATATCTATTGCATTATGGGCTGTTATTACACGTTATGTCGCAATACTTATGGCTATTCTCTCTTATTTTACAAGGTTTACATGAAGAGGGAGAATGCCGGCAGCTGAGATTCTGGGCTGGAAAAGGAGCAAATATTGGAGACCTATTCTGCACAGCTCGAAAAGTCCTGAAAGTCCACGAAAGTCATTTTGGGAATTAATAAAAAATATTGAGCGGAAGAAATACCTAGGGGGGTGGGCACCCACCACCCGCGAGGGTGGGGGCGCGCCCTACCACCCTGGGCGCGCCCCCTGCCTCGTGGGCCACCTGACAGCCCTCCGGTGCCCATCTTCTGCTATATGAAGTCCATTACCATGGAAAAAATCATAAGCAAGCTCACGGGACGAAACTCCGCCGCCACGAGGTGGAACCTTGGCGGAACCAATCTAGGGCTCCGGCAGAGCTGTTCTGCCGGGGAAACTTCCCTCTGGGAGGGGGAAATCATCACCATCGTCATCACTAATGATCCTCTCATTTTGAGGGGGTCAATCTCCATCAACATCTTCACCAGCACCATCTCCTCTCAAACCCTAGTTCATCTCTTGTTTCCAATCTTTGTACCAAAACCTCAGATTGGTACCTGTGGGTTGCTAGTAGTGTTGATTACTCCTTGTAGTTGATGCTAGTTGGTTTATTTGGTGGAAGATCATATGTTCAGATCCTTAATGCATATTAATACTCCTCTGATTATGAACATGAATATGCTTTGTGAGTAGTTACGTTTGTTCCTGAGGACATGGGTGAAGTCTTGCTATTAGTAGTCATGTGAATTTGGTATTCGTTCGATATTTTGATGAGATGTATGTTGTCTCTCCTCTAGTGGTGTTATGTGAACGTCGACTACATGACACTTCACCATTATTTGGGACTATAGAAAGGCATTGGGAAGTAATAAGTAGATGATGGGTTGCTCGAGTGACAGAAGCTTAAACCCTAGTTTGTGCGTTGCTTCGTAAGGGGCTGAGTTGGATCCACATGTTTCATGCTATGGTCAGGTTTACCTTAATACTTCTTTTGTAGTTGCGGATGCTTGCAATAGGGGTTAATCATAAGTGGGATGCTTGTCCAAGAAAGGGCAGTACCCAAGCACTGGTCCACCCACATATCAAATTATCAAAGTAACGAACGTGAATCATATAAGCGTGATGAAAACTAGCTTGACGATAATTCTCATGTGTCCTTGGGAGCGCTTTTCTCTATATAAGAACTTGTCCAGGCTTGTCCTTTGCTACAAAAAGGATTGGGACACCTTCCTGCACCTTATTTACTTTCATTGCTTGTTACCCGTTACAAATTATCTTATCACAAAACTATCTGTTACCTACAATTTCAGTGCTTGCAGAGAATACCTTACTAAAAACCGCTTGTCATTTCCTTCTGCTCCTCGTTGGGTTCGACACTCTTACTTATAGAAAGGACTACGATAGATCCCCTACACTTGTTGGTTATCAGCTGCGACCTCTCACACTGTAGAAGTATCCAGACTAAAGCAGAGTCTGGAACGGGTCGAGGAAGAGCTCGGCCTTGTGAAGAAGCAGTTGGAGGATAGAAAAGGTATGCATTGAACCTTTTCTAAATTTAGATATGATGAATGATTTTTTCTGATTGAAGTGTCATAATATTTGTTAGGGGAAACGACCGAAGTAACGGCCCTCAAGAAGGCGCTGGCCGAGGCCGAGGACAAGGCGGCCAAGGAGCGGGCCGCACGTGAAAAGCATGAGGCCGGGTAAATTAGGTCCAGCAAGAGCTCCAGGACGCAGTCAAGAGGTGCGAGTACTTGGAGTGTGACTTTAAGGAGCAAGAGTCTGAACTTGCCAAGGCCTGCCAGAGCGCACAAGATGCCCGAGCCGAAGCCCAGGGCGCCCTCCAGGAAATCCAGGCATCCAAGAAAATCACGGCGGGCAAGGCTTTCATTATGCAGAGCAAATATGTGAGGGAAAGGTTCCTTTTACTTACCCGGATTTGGAGCTCTCTAGGGGCGTTTGTGGATCTGCCGCGCAGCGTGTTAGACGCTGCAGAATTCTACCAAGCCGAAGAGGGGAGCTCTATGGAGAAGCTGTTCTGGTCGCAATACCTTGCACCAGAACATCCAGTGCCCTTTAGCGATCAGCTGAAGCAACTGGTTGAGCTGCATAGGGCGGCCTAACTAGCCATGAAGGATTTGATAATCCGGCTATGGCCTGCCGAAGCCATTCGTAGCAGCTACTTCGGACTCGTGAAGCGGCTAGTCAGTGCCTGCCCTCAGCTTGACGCCATCAAGCGGTCGGTCTACATTGAAGGTGCGCGGATGGCCTTCGCCCGTGCCAAGATGCACTAGGCGAAGACGGACGCCACGAAGCTGATGACCGAAGGACCGCCCGCAGGAAAGGAGCACCACACGCCCAAGTTGTACTATGACAGTGTCCTGGAGGGATCCCGCCTTGTGGTGGAGCAATGTGCTAAGGATATCATATTCACATGAATACACTCATGTTTATCCTATCCTGTAATATGAAACAGATCCGTTATGTAATATAATGTTTGTTATTTAAAACTTCACCTCCTATGCGGCCGTTTTATTAAATCTGAGAATTGGCCAGTCGTCGGCTTCTGCCCCCACGTAGTAGTACGGGGGTGTTTGGGATAAATCTAAACACTCTTTATCCAAGGTTTTGGTCCTTTAAGGAGGTGTTTAGCGCAATGAACCAGTCAATCGGACTATTTGGCTTTATCATTCTCACTTAGCCATAGGAGTTTGACGAGAAAAATTTGGGCGTAGCCCCCAGTGTTCGGAAGTCCGAACTTGGGGCGCTATACACGCCTAATCGGAAAAAACTAATTCATCGCATAACACGGAAAAAATCGCTAAAGATTTGTAACCTCTCGAACAGCTGACCAACTCTCGTCGCATCATGACAGTCAGTTTTCGGCTTTCTCTACTAAGGTGCTCATCTGGAAGAACCAGGACACAATCGCAGTAGTTCTCCCTTTACTACCCTAGCCGATATAGCGGAACGTAGGGTAGCAAGCACAGGAGCCGGACAACCCAACTATTGACCCAAGACATGATTCGGAGCTGATGCATATAATGCTACAATTCGGGGTGCCGAACTACCGTAAAAGTGTTCGGACTTTCTTGCCATATTATGGAGCATAATGAAGCCCTTCACGAATTAAGTCATACCAGAGTGAACGGGCGCAATTGATAAGAATATATATAAAGAAAAGGAAAAAAATCAAGTAATAAGCTGACGCTGCAAATATTGAGCCGCAAATTATTTTCCATTGTAATTTGATTAATACGTCAAGGCATACGTGTACAAGTAATGCGATAAGCAAATAAGGCTATTTGACATGCCATGACCAAGGGCGAGCTGCGTGCGGGTTTTTAAAACATGTATAACGATAGTTAGCAGAGACCACCTGGGTGTTCCCTTGTACGTCAAAGCTTCTTGCCTTCTTGGTGTATCCGTCCCTTGATAGTTCCGATGATCAGGTTATCAGAAAAGGCCTCGGAAATAGAAGAACCTGAAAGAAAAAAGGAAAGGTAAAGTTATGCGGGTCCAGGAGCGGTTGAGCCGCGTTACGGACCGCGGTCTTAGCTATGCCTCCATCCATGCCCATGGTATTTTAAGTGCGTAATTATGTACGTGTGGCACAAGTATCGCCGCTTGAACGGGACTGGGGTGGAGGCCGAATTGCTAGTCAAGCTCTAGACGAGCTGGATTGTCCTACTGCAGAGTAGTTTGGACTCTCTTGACGGTGTCCGGGAGCTTTACTGCCGAATTGAAGTTCTTCCTAAAAAGGCTGCTCTGTACTTCTGCTGCAAGGGCCGCGGTATGCTCCTCGGTACGGAGGGAGCGTTCCGTGTTTCCATTGACTGTTATAACACCGCGTGGTCCGGGCATCTTGAGCTTGAGGTAAGCGTAGTGCAGTACTGCATTGAAGCGAGCAAATGCGGTTCGTCCGAGCAGTGCGTGATAGCCGCTGTGGAAGGGGACGATTTCAAAGATCAATTCCTCGCTTCGGAAATTATCCGGGGATCCGAAGACCACTTTCAGTGTGATTGAGCCCGTACAGCATGCTTCTACACCTGGTATGACACCTTTAAAGGTGGTTTTTGTGGGCTTGATCCTTGAGGGATCTATACCCATTTTGCGCACTGTATCTAGATATAGCAGGTTCAGTCTGCTGCCTCCATTCATGAGGACTCGCGTAAGGTGGAATCCATCAATGATTGGGTCAAGGACCAGTGCGGCTGAACCGCCATGATGGATACTGGTCGGATGGTCCCTGCGATCGAAGGTGATCGGACAGGACGACCATGGGTTGTACTTTGGGGCGACTGGCTCCATCGCGTAGACGTCCCTAAGTGCGCGCTTCCGCTCCCTCTTGGGGATATGGGTAGCGTATATCATATTCACCGTTTTGACTTGGGAGGAAACTTCTTCTATCCCCCTGTGTTCGGTGGTCGGGGTTCCTCGTCATCGTCCTTGCTTTGCGACCCCTTCTCCTTGTTCTTGGCGTTTAACTTGCCGGCCTGTTTAAAAACCCAACACTCTCTGTTGGTATGATTGGCTGGTTTATTAGGAGTGCCATGTATTCGACATGGATGATCGAGTATGCGGTCCAAACTGGACGGGCCTGGATTGTTTCTCTTAAATGGCTTCTTCTGCTGACCGGACTTAGAACCACTGAATCCGGCGTTGACAGCCGTGTCTTCGGCGTTGTTTCCATTGTTTCGACGGTTGTGTCTGTTGCGTCGGGGCTTGCCGTTGCTGTTCCTGGCTTCGGAAGTGCCAGGTTCGCCTGTGTTGTTATTGCTATGGGCTAGCCAACTATCTTCGCCTGCACAAAAGTGGGTCATGAGTGCCGTGAGGGCCGCCATGGACTTCGGCTTTTCTTGGACGAGGTGTTGGGCGAGCCATTCATCACGGATGCTATGTTTAAAGGCCGCCAAGGCTTCAGCATCCGGATAGTCGATGATCTGGTTCTTTTTAGTTAAGAACCTAGTACAAAATTTCCTGGCTGACTCTCCGGGCTGTTGAATTATGTGACTTAAGTCGTCGGCATCCGGAGGTCGGACGTATGGCCTTGAAAGTTGTCGAGGAAGGCATCCTCAAAGTCCTCCCAGCTGCCGATGGAGTTTTTGGGCAGACTGTTCAACCAGTACCTGGCTGGTCCCTTGAGTTTGAGCGGGAGGTATTTGATGGCGTGAAGATCATCACCGCGGGCCATGTGAGTATGGAGAAGAAAATCCTCAATCCATACCGCGGGGTCTGTTGAGCCATCATATGATTCGATGTTCATGGGTTTAAACCCTTCTGGGAATTCATGTCCCATTACTTCGTCGGTGAAGCAAAGGGGGTGTGCGACGCTTCTATATCGGACCAGGTCGTGACGTAGCTCGGATGGAGTTCGTCTGCAGTTTTTGGCCCGGATGTGGTTATGTTTGTCACGTTCAGCCGGATGGCCATCATCACGCATCGGGGCATGCCCCCGCGATCCATAGATTGATCTTGTCTGACCTGCTCTGTTTTCCAAGTCACGTCGCAGGTCATGTGTGTATCCCCGAGCTGTTGTATTTTCCGTTTTTACAGTGAGGTAGTGCGGGCTGGTGTTCGGCTCGAGGTGCCGTTTTATCTCGGTCACGTGGTGGTCGGTCAGCCGCATTATGCCTGGGTAGGACAGGCTCCGTTGCCTCGTCATCGAACTGTGGTAACAGTTTGCGCTTCAGGTAGTTTTTGGTTGGCTGCTCGAGGCCATATTCCTCGGCTGCCAGGACATCAATCCGTCTTTCGTTGAGCAGATCTTGATCAGCTTGAAGCTGCTGCTGCTTCTGTTTCAGGCTCCTTGCAGTGGCTATTAGCTGGCGCTTAAAGCACTCCTGTTCGACGGGCTCCTCAGGCAAGATAATTTTTTCGTCGCCGAGGCTCACCTCGTCCTCAGAGAGCGGAAGGTAATTACTGCCCTCCGCGTCTTCATTCGTGGCCTGTTCATCAGGGCTAGCTCGCCCATCTTCCCGTTCGTCCTGTTCGGAGGTTGGCTCAACGGGGTCTTCATTGTTTTCGGCATCATCCGGAGTGTTATTCTCTCCAGTGAGGGTGTTGCTGTTTTTACCACGGCGTGGCTTAGAGTGATGCTGCAAATGTCGGCGCTTTTGCTGTATCTCAGGAGGTTTATCCTCGACTGGATTTTCATTGTCGCCGTTGTTCTCTTTGGGTGTATCCACCATGTATATGTCATACGAGGAGGTGGCTGTCCAATGCCCTGTAGGCAACGGTTCCTGTTCCTCTCCAACATCGTCGTCCATGCCGTCGATGTCTTCGGAGTCAAAATCAAGCATGTCGGTTAGGTCGTCAACAGTGGCTATCAAGTGGGTGGTGGGTGGGAAACGAAGTTCTTAGTCGTCCACTTCCCACTCGAGCCGGACATAGTTCGGCCGATAGTCTCCTGACAAGGAGAGGGATTTCAATGAGTTTAACACATCAGCTAGAGGTGAGTGCTAGAAGATGTCCGTGGAGCTGAACTCAAAGATCGGCGCCCAATCAGGTTCGATGGACGCGGATGCACGCGGTCTGGAACCTATGGTCGGAGGCGAGTCTGAGGTTTCAGTGACATAAGCCCGGCTCGATGTTGGGTCTGTGTGCGGCTCGAGCGCCGCTGAGCCCGCGACTTCCGAGGCGGGGTTAAGCTTCCCGTCTTTAGACGACGCGGTATGCTCCAGATCTAGGGCCAGAGCGGTTACAGGCACTATCTCCTGAGCGCGGCCAGATGACAGATTTAGGTCATGTTCATCGTGGTGGTAGGGGACAGCCATCAGGGGCTCGAATCCGTATTGGCCACAAAATTTAGGCTTCCAAATCTGACCTGATGGCCAGGGGCGTAGCTATCGATCTGCTCTAGATGGCCAAGCAAGTTGGCCCGCAGTGCGAAGCCGCCGGATACGAAGATCTGTCCGGGGAGAAAGATCTCCCCTTGGACTGCGTTGTTGTAGATGATTGATGGAGCCATCAAGCCTTCTGGCGACGACACAGCGGAACTCTCAATGAAAGCACCAATGTCGGTGTCAAAACCGGCGGATCTCGGGTAGGGGTCCCGAACTGTGCGTCTAAGGCTGATGGTAATAGGAGGCGGGGGACACAATGTTTACCCAGGTTCGGACCTCTCTATGGAGGTAATACCCTACTTCCTGCTTGATTGATCTTGATGTATATGAGTATTACAAGAGTTGATCTACCACGAGATCGTAATGGCTAAACCCTAGAAGCTAGCCTATGATTAGGATTGTTCTTGTCCTACGGACTAAACCCTCCGGTTTATTTAGACACCAGAGGGGGCTAGGGTTACACAAAGTCGGTTACACACTACAAAAAAAATACACTTCCGTGATGATACGTGTTTGTCACAGTAGGTCGCGTTTTTTGTCAAGGATGTACATCCATGACAAATTTATGACAGAATCAAGGTAGTCATACCTGTGCTGTCATAGAAGTGTTCCATGACATTACCAAAATTATCATCACGGAAGAGTCCACTTCCATGATGATAAATCGCGCGTCACAGAAGTGCTTTCGTCAAGGGTGACCGACACATGGCATCCACCGTAACAGAACGCCATTAAGCTATCGGGTCGGGTTTTGGATCCGATAACCCGTTAACAGACCCGACCAATGGGGATTTTCCACGTGTAAAATCATCATTGGCTGGCGGAAACACGTGTCGGCTCATCGTTGGGACAGATGTCATCCACTCATTGGACAGAAGGCGCCTATGATACTTCGACACGTGGCACGGCCCAACAGAGGCCCATTCCTGTGAAAAGGCCGGCCCGTTTGACTTGGTCAAAAGGTGGCGGGCCGGCCCATTGAAAGCCTGTTAACGACCTGTTCGCATATAGCCCATTTACAACCCGCTAACCCAAGGCCCTTTACGCCCTATCCGAATTAGGCCCAATAGCATCAACTGGGCCATCCAATATGATTCCAGCCCATTTTCACTTCCGGCCCATGTATGGCCCATGACGTCTTTCGGCCTATATGAGGCCTTCTATAACTCTTGGCCTATTAACGGCCCGTGGTGAAACTGGCCCATAATGAACAATGTATCACTTTACACCCATTAACGGCCCATTGTGAAACTGGCCCGTAATGAACAGTGTATCACCTTATACCCATTAACGGCCTGTTATTCCGTTGGGCCGTTTCCAGCCCATGTTATCTTTCGGCCTTCTCAGAGCCCATTTATTCTTGGGCTTATTTCCAACATTCGTTTACTTATGGCCCGTTACTATCGTTTTCTGCTTGTGGGCCAAATTCAGCCCGTGGTTACAGTCGGCCCATTTGTTGTCCGTTAATACGTTGGGCCGTTTTCATAGCGTCATCAAATACGGCCTATTAATGATGGCCCGTTATGGTCGGCCCATGAATGGACGATTCCAACTCTAGCCCGTTCATGGCCATAATGCGGCCTGTTATTGGCCCATGTTTGGCCAATTGATCATATGGCCCGTATAAGGCCCATTGATGATACAACCCGTAGAAGGCCCATTGTTTCTATGGCCCGTAGAAGGCCTATTGTTTCTACGACCCGTAGAAGGCCCATTGTTTCTATGGCCCGTAGAAGGCCTACGGTTTCTACGGCCCGTAGAAGGCCCACTGTTTCTACGGCCCGTAGGAGGCCCAGTGTCACTATAGTAAATATTAGCCCATGGTTATTGTGGCCTAGTTTTAAATAATAGGTTATTGCAGCCACTAGCAAACCGCGGAAAAAGAACTGCACTGACTACAAGCAAACAAATAAACAAGACAACAAGGAAATAAATAAGCAAGCAACTTATGCTAGGCTATCACGGCTATTACACATATTACATACACTGGGCATCAAAGTTCGCCACCAGTGCAAATATAGGGAACAAAGCAGCATATAAACGCCATAGCAAAACAAGTCCAGAACTGGAACCACTTCAGAAGAGTTCAAGAAACAATATCCTAGGTACCCATAATGCTGGCAAGATGCTTAGCAAGCTTATTAACTTTCTCTTGTTTGGCGCTTGAATCCTACAGCGCTTGCTATTGCACAAGAAAGTACGCATCTGAATTCTGCAGGGACTTCCTCAGTCCTTCGGCTTCTTGCCGCGGCACAGCTGACTGATGCCTTTCAGCTTGTAGCTGAAACTGAAGAAGCCAAAGTGATTCAGGCAGCAAGTTCGAAGAGCTTGTGCCAGCGGTACTGGCCAGTAACTCGAACACTACATCAACGCAAGACTGTGGGGTTTTCTCACTGTCTACAAGATCGTTTTATCACCTTTCTTGGAGACCAACAGGGTTGTCTCACTATCTTGAACCTTATCTGCATTACTTTCTCTACCATTGCATAGTGGGGTGCTCTTCTCCAATATTCTGTTTGCATACTACAAGAGAAACAAGAAGACACATCACAGGTTTAGCTTGTAGTATACGAAGCTCATTTTGGTAAACCGGTTCAGTAGTAAGGTGGAGAAGATAACAACATGAAACAAACATATATCTATGTACCATGGTCACTGTATTGTCCATATCATTCTAGTTTATGTTCCCTAATCAAGATAGAGACACAGTTCAACTCATATATTTTTAAGACACAGCAGCATAGTCAGAATATAAGTGTGAGAAACTACACAACATTGGCAGCACTTGTAATGTGCATCACATGAGAACATAACTGTTTATAGAACTTAAACTGAAATCAACATAGAGCAAGAAGTTAGAACAGCAATCCAGTTAAAGAAATAGGTTTAAAACATACCTGTTGCACCATTGGAGTTTCAATTGGATCCTTCAAATTCGAAAGTAGTTGGTATGAGTAAATACAGTGATGCAACATCAAAGGAGTATGGACCATAGCTACGGAATCTGACCTGAGAACAGTTGCTCTTCTGCTTTAAATGTGGAGTTTGGGTTAGCTGTGGTGGTCTTCGTGCTTTGGGCACTGCAGTAGCTTTACAAACTTCTCGTGTGGGGGTACTCTGTGGTGGACATGGTGCTATGTCAACTATAAGTGGGTTACTATCCGCTGGGGTTGCGGTTAGATGGGTTGTAGCTGGTTCTCTGCCCAACGGTGTAAGTGTGCAATCTGGAAGAGTCTCGATTATGTGTGGTGGGGCTAGTTTGTGGGCCAGTACAACCATGGTTCTATCTGCATCGACGGGTAGCACTGTATTTTGTGAAGAACGGGTTTTTGCTCCCTTAAATACTGCCATCACCCCCTCCAATTCAAATGGCTGATAAACAAGAAAAGAAATTGAACGTACAGACATTGTATGATAGACAGATGTGGTAATTCACATATATGTTGTCTAACCAAACAGGACAGCATGACACAATTTCACATATATGATGCCTAACTAAACATGATAGCATGACACAGTTTCAGATATATGATGGATAACTTAACATGATATAATGGCATAATTCAACATATGATGAGTACCTAAACAGGATGACATGACAAAACTATATGATGTCTTTATAAAATAGGTTGGGATGAAATAATTCACATACATGTTGTCTAAGTATATAGGATGGCATGATATAATTGACATAATTGATTCATATACTAAGCAGATGGCACTCGCATGTATGATCTCTAAACTAAGCAGATAGAATTCAATATTGCGCATATGATGTCTAAACTAAGCAATGCAAGACACCATATGCATCATATGAGAAATATAAACATTGCAACTTAGAGCATACACCTCAGGTGGGATATAGGGCTGGTCATCTGTCTCTGAATCCTCCTCCGAGGAGCTCCCTGTAACCATCGAGATATATGCTTCAGCAGGTACCATTGCCTGCTCTGAAGACCTTGTTTTCGCTCAATTTTTTTCCATAACCGGCTCAAATGGCTGATACACATGAAGAGTAGTTCAATATACACAGATTGTCGACAAATGGAATACGTAATGAAAAAAATATGGCATGAGATAATTCACACATATGATGCCTGGCTCCCTGGCGGTGCATAATTCACATATATGATAACTGGCTGAAAAACATGGCATTGCATAATTCACATATCTGATATAGAAAGCAAACAAGAGGCATTCACACAAAGCATGTCTAATCTAAGCAGATGACATGGCAATACAAGACACCATATGCATGATATGAGCAATATAACCCAGCCAAGTTAGAGCATGCACCTGGGGGGGGGGGTACGACTGGTCATCTCTCTCTGAATCCTCCTCTGAGGAGCTATCTGTAACCAGCAAGAAATCTGCATAAACAGGTAGCACTGACTACTCAGAAGACCTTGTTTTCACTCCAGATTTTCCCATGACCGATTCAAATGGCTGATGCACAGGAAGAGTAGATGAATGTATAAACATTTTTGACAAATGGAATACATTATGGGAAAAATATGGCACGATACAATTCACATATACGATGACTGGCTAAACAGGATGGCATTGCATGATTCACGTATATGATGCCTGGCTAAAGAAGATGGCATTGCATAATTCCCATATACTCCCTCCATTCCTAAATATTTGTCTTTTTAGAGATTTCAAATGGACTACCACATACTGATGTATATAGACATATTTTAGTGTAGATTCACTCATTTTGTTCCGTATGTAGTCACTTGTTGAAATCTCTAAAAAGACAAATATTTAGGAATGGTGGGAGTATGATATAGAAACCAAACAGGTGGCATTCACACAAAGCAAATCTAAACTAAGCTGATGACATATAAGATGTATATTGTAAGCAATGCAAGGCGCCATATGCATGATATGACCAACATCAGCATGCCAGGTTAGAGCAAACACCTTAGGTGGTAAACAGGCATGGTCGGCTCCTTCCGAATCTCCATCTGAACAGTTATCTTCCTCTGGAATACAATCTGGAAATGTAGGAGGGGGGAGGGCACTTCGCCCACCATGGAGCGGCGTCCGCATGACATTATATTCGCATGTAACGGTCTTCTCTTTTTCTCTACATGTTCAGTACGATTGTGTACAATATCTGATATGCATAATAAAAAAATAGTTAGATTTTGTAAGGCCTAAGGGGTGCATGCAAAAATCAAGACTGATGGTAGCAAACGAGTGGATGGATCCAAAACTAATGATAGTAGGTAGATTATAGCTTTAGTTTAAAAAGATAGACAATGGATCATCTATTGTTTGTTGCCCACCCAACATGAACCACATAGAAGACCCAGATGAACTAGATAGTAGACAGATACTATTCGTTGCTGGCTCGATATGAGACCCATGGGCAATTCAAAACTCAATATTGAACGATAAAGTAGCAGGTAATAATAACCGATGTATAACATAAGCAAACACGAAAGACTGCGACCTCTTTTCCGGAACTGTGTAGTCCTTAGGTTCATCTGCTCAGTCAATGATGGTAATGCAGTTGGCGTGGCTGCCGGCAACGGGGAAAATGATCTGAGGCGGCGAAAGAAAGTCTGTAGGGGGGCACTACTAGGGAAAAGCCTATACACAGACGCTTACTAGTAGTGAGGGTTAAAAACCCTCGCTACTGCTACTTACTAGTAGCGCAGGTTTTTAAACCTCGCTACTCCTAAGTTGATAGCAGTAGCGCGGGTTTTTAACCCTCGCTACTACTAAGCGGTCTCTACCATGCCCCCCGGGACATGCCATAGTAGTAGCGCGGGTTTTTAACCCTCGCTACTACTAAGTTGATAGTAGTAGCGTTGGCTTTTAACCCTCGCTACTACTAAGTGGTCTCTACCGTGCCCCTGGACCATGCCATAGTAGTAGCGATGGTTATAAACCCGCGCTTCTACTAAGTTTTTACCCCTCGCTACTAGTAATCGGCCTCAATCGTGCCCCTCGGGGACATGCCACAGTAGTAGCGAGGGGTAAAAACCCGCGCTACTACTAAATAATGGGTTTTTTAAACTCTACCCCCCGGTACTAAAGGTCCCATTTTCAAACTCTACCCCCCCGTGTGGATCGCCTTTTCAGTTTAAAAAAAATAAAAGAAAATGATGAAAATGTCAAAAAAATAAAAGAAAATAAGTTTCCCATGTGATATGTGGTCTAGTTGTTGGGAAAATTTGCAAATATGAATTTCGACTTTATTTGCAAAATCTCTCGAGAATTTGTAAAAATGGGCATAACTTTTGCATAGTAACTCGGATGAAAAAGTTTTTTATATGAAAAATCATCTACTCGAAAAGTTGCTATTGCTATTTCTGGGTAGTACAATAATTAGATGATTGCTGTTGCTATTTCGGGGCCGTCTTGAGAAATGCTCATTTCCAATGATCTCTGAAACGTACAATTATCCAGTTTTTCGGTGGATAAATAATAATGTAGAGTACTAATCTGCACGCAGAAGTTGGAGATGCCCATGGTTATAATACAAGACAACTCGAAACAGGACCAGAGGTTGTTGCTTGCTGCTGGGCTTAAGCAATTTTTAAATTTTGGATCCGCGAAATTTGTTTAAAGTGGTGATCCTGATTTGGATCGTGATACAGTGGGTCCTGAACCTGATTGAGTGGTCCTGATCCTATTGATTAAGTGGCAGTTTAGCACCTTGTTATTGACATAAATAGCATTCGACAAGGTGTGCAGATGGTTGCCTTGTCAAAAATGAGGTGCGTAGCTATATGTATTCAGTGAGTGGTTCTGGCAGGGACTCCATTGGTCGCTGGGACGCTGGCCATGTTCATGCGATCACGCTCAGCTAGTTTGAGTCATGGAGCAGATCATAGGGCGGCTTGAGCTAAGTTAGTCTATTCAGAGTTCTCGTCGACCTAAAACATGTGCTCACCCCCGCTGCCCTGACATGTCGTCATTGGGTTTGAGATGAATTGATTGACTGAATGTCATGTCCGAGTTCAAATTTGATAGGCATTGTTTTTATTTTTATTTTTTCTAGAATCTCTGCCGCTGTGATATGGTATGCCAGTTGCAAACTTGTCGTCCTAACTCATGTCATTTCTTAAGATTTGGGGCTGCGATGATTATGTCAAAAGGCTTCAGCTGGAAAAGCTCGAACTCAAAGCGGACAAATGTGTCTTCATAGGATACCCGAGAGGGACGGTTGGGTATACCTTCTATCTCAGATCTGAAGGCAAAGTGTTTGTCGCTAAGAATGAGTCCTTTCTCGATAAAGAGTTTCTCTCGAAAGAATTGAGTGGGACGAAGATAGAACTTGATGAGATTGTTGAACTTTTACTTCAACTAGAGAGTAGCACATCATAGAAAGGTGTTTCTATGACACCTACTTCAGTTGAAGGAAGCTAATGATCATGATCATGAATCTTCGGATCAAGTTACTATCAAATCTCGTAGGTCGACAAGGGTACGTACAACTCCTGAGTGGTACGGTAACCCTATCTTAGAGGTCATGTTGTTGGACAACGGTGAACCTACAAGCTATGGAGAAGCGATGGTGGGCCCAGATTCCGACAAATGGTTAGAGGCCATGAAATACGAGATGGGATCCATGTATGAAAACAAAGTATGGACTTTGGAAGTATTACCTGAAGGGCGAAAGGTCATTCAGAATAAATGGATCTTAAAGAAGAAGACGGACGTAGACGGTAATGTCACCATCTATAAAGCTCGACTTGTGGCAAAAGGGTTTTCACAAGTTCAAGGAGTTGACTACGATGAGACTTTCTCACCTGTAGCGATGCTTAAGTTCGTCAGAATCATCTTGGCAATAGCTGCATTTTTCGATTATGAAATCTGGCAGATGGATGTCAAAACAACGTTCCTTAATGGTTTCCTTAAGTAAGAGTTGTATATGATGCAACTGGAAGGTTTTGTGGATTCAGGGAATGCTGACAAAGTGCACAAACTCTAGCTGTCATTTATGGACTGGTGCAAGCATCTCGAAGTTGGAATCTTTGCTTTGATGAGGTGATCAAAGTGTTTGGGTTTATACAAGTTTTCGAAGAATCTTGTATTTACAAGAAAGTGAGTGTGAGCTCTATATAATTTCTAATATATATGTGGATGACATATTGCTGATTGGAAACAATATATAACTATTTGAAAACCTGAAGGAATATCTGAACAAGAGTTTTTCAATGAAGGACCTAAGAGAAGTTGCTTTCATATTAGGCATCAAGATCTATAGAGATAGATCGAGTCGCTTAATAGGACTTTCACAAAGCATATACCTTGATAAGATTTTTAAGAAGTTTAAAATGGATCAGTCTAAGAAGGCACTACTGGAATCAGCTACTTTGCCATCTGCCAGCTCTTTGCCGTCAGCTAGCAGCCGGTAAAGAA
The DNA here is from genome assembly GCF_018294505.1 of Triticum aestivum. Taxonomy (NCBI): domain Eukaryota; kingdom Viridiplantae; phylum Streptophyta; class Magnoliopsida; order Poales; family Poaceae; genus Triticum; species Triticum aestivum. Next base: position 106,817,711 of record NC_057798.1, on the reverse strand, counting down.
GCTCTTTGCCATCAGCTACCCGAAAGCAGACGGTAAAGAACTAGCTGATGGCAAAGAAAGCCTTTGCCATCAGCCTGTTCTTTGCCGTCCGCTAGCTGACGGCAAAGAATCTTTGCCGTCCGCTAGCAGACAGCGAAGAGGGAGGGGGCCCCACTGAGGAGCTGGTTAAAAAACACTTAACGTCCCCCCGCTTTGCCGTCCGCCGCAGACTGCAAATATGAACAAAAGCGGACGGCAAAGGAGGGCGGACGGCAAAGGCTACCCTAACTAACTTAACTAATGGCCGAGCCCCCTCCCCCACCCGTTACTCATCTCTCTCCCCTCGACCTCCTCCTCCCCCGCCCCCGCCGCCCCCGCCCCCGCCGCCCGGCGCCGCCCCCGCCCTCGCCGCCCCCGCCACCGCCCCCC